>NW_016690346.1:1417055-1492134 GCF_001604755.1 Lepidothrix coronata | reverse complement strand
CTGACACTAGGTTTTTTTATGTTTTTCTTGATGTCTTTACTGAAAAAAATAGTATTTTTAAAAGATTTTGCATTAATTTTTGTGTTTGAATAGTATGAGACTAGAAAACCTGTAAGTACCCACTGCTAGCTTTTTAATTCTGTTACATGTTTAAGGATTACTCATTTAAGTAACTGTGTGTGATCTGAGTATGTCCAGCTCCTAAAAAAAGGATTGTTTACGTAAATAAAAATTTACAGAACTTCTCCAAAACTTGTAGATGCTGTGGAAGATTATCTAATACTAACCTTTACTTCAGTTCTAAATCATTTCAGGTAATTAGATTAGGTTTTCAAAATCTGAGAACTCTTCAGCACTTCTTGATTTTTTGGCCAAGTGAAATATGTTTGAAGCTTAGCCACGTTATGTGTCTGAAAGATGCACCACTTGCTCATGTCATGGAAAGTGTCAGATCAGAAGTATTCCAACTATATATTTACTCCTTAGTGGATGTGCCAGTAGGTAAATTACATCTTCTGTATGATCTCGAGTGTGTCACAAGCTGCAAACACTACTCTCTTTCTTCAAAGGTCCAGAATTTAAATCCTTTTTGTTTCCAACTTGGAAAATGTAAATATTCCCGAAAATGAGAAACTAACTGTACTGACAAGATGGGATTATTTAGGGTATTAAATGAATGTATCATTTTTATTCTCATCTTAGTTTAGCAGGCTCTAATACCTCTAAATACCTCTTCGAAGAGGTATTTAAAATATGTAATTAAAGTATGTAATTGTTATTTGGTTCATTAAGTTGTCATACCGAAGATTTTAGAAGAAAAGTGAGAAATGACAGATGTTTGCCTAGTTGTTTTGTATTGTTGCTTTTGTATTTTGCTGCTTTTAAAGTGTCTATTTTGGAAAGGGCAAGGACAAGAACATATGTTTGACAGTGTTGTCTGGTTGGCACAAAGTGGCTGGAATTGCTCAAACAGTGTCCTTTGTAGAGAGTCATGCACTAGAAGAGTGAGATAATCAGAGTACCTCATCAGGCCTATTTTTGCAATTATAGTGAATTTCCCTTCCACAAATTAACTTACTTTCCCTACTCCCCCCTTCCCTTGCCTTTTTCCTTTGCTCGTTAGTTTTTAATTTGGCCTAGGCTAGAGCTGATTTAATGTAGTCAAAAGGCTTCTAGTAAAATTCTCATAATGATTAAATATTTCTTTCTGTGATGTATGATTTAGGATGAGGCTTTTAACCGCTTTTTCATTGCCAAATCAAGTGAGATATTAGCATGGTGGATTAACTTTTTAATTTTTTTTGTACCTAAATACATATTTATAGGTGCTATTTCCATAAAGGATATAGCTAATTTCTGATCAGTATATCATGTATTTGTAAGTGCTGAAAAACAATAATATTTTAGAAATAGTTTCCTCATGATAATTCATTTGAGAGACCTTCAAAATCATTCAAGACCTCAATCTGAGCAGAAGAAAAGGTATGTTTTATGTAAAATGATACAAGAAGATTGAAAGTAGAGGAAAGGGTAAGAAATAAGACTAATTAGCTGACATGCTATGAGGTACAGGATGGTGAATCTCAGGTCTCCCTCTAAGAGCCTGTAGGTAACCATCGATATAGCTGATGCTGTGATTTTCCAAGGGATGAAGTTAATTCTACTGAAGTTCCTTCTGACCATTCTTCCAATGAAATGCTGAAGAAAATTATACTTGCATAGATACGAGAAATTTGTAATTTATTTATGGTTATGTTCTATTAGTTTTAGCTGACAGCTCTTTTAACTGTAATGTTTCTATTGCAAAATATGGAGTAATTGATAACAGAATAAAAATTAGTTGCTGTTAATACTAATTAACAGAAATGCAAGACTGTTGGTTGCTGCTCTCAGTGGCTACCTTTAAGATTTAAACCTACATTTCAGTTTGTTTTGAAATGCTGAAAAATTCTGATTCTCTTAGCTCCTTTGAAACTCTTGGATTAAAACTCTAAGATGTAGCTATAGAGGAAATTAATTCAAAATCTAGATTATTTGCTATCCTTCTGCCCTCCAAATTCAGTGCTAGAGAACTTAGCATGGGTGACAGAGTAGAGGCAAAATTTGGTTGATGAACTGAGAGGAAACTTTTCAGAAGACAGTCTTGCATAGCTTCCTACTTACATAAGCAAAATATCCTAAATAAATTTTAGTTGCAGGGCAGAGCAGTTCCTTTTCCCCACCACCACTTAATTAATATTAAAGGAAAAACAGTAATTAGATTTGGAAATTAGAACTACTGCATCACCAACTTAGTTTTTCATGATCCATCTCTAAGATGACCTTTCACAGAGCTGCCTGTAATTCCTCTTCATAGATGTCACCTCACAAAGGAAAGCCTTTAATTGCCTCTTCCTTGGGGTTAGGCCATTGCCTTTCAACACACAGCTCTTCCTGTGCCTTAGAAATACTAGTTATGATGCTGCCTTCCAGCCTTAGAAACTAGGGTGATAATGTCCCTGATAACAGACAGGATCTCTGTTTTAGCCAAACAGGTTCTCATTATTTCCACTCTGTGGGAGGGAAATTGTGTAATGTGTAATGGACCCATTACTTTGTTATATTCTGCCATTTCAGAGGGGTAGGAGGGACTTCAAAAATGTTTTTGGATATACTAATGATTATACTTGTTTCAAATAGTAAACTAGAATTATTGATGACTGTGTACAAAATAAGGGAGGATGGGGAGGAAGGGAGAGGGTACATGAGTGAAGAAGAATGTTCCTCTGTAAAAGTTTTGAAACTTTAAATTCAAAAAATGCTGGATGAATCTGATGCAGTGTCAAACTGAATAGCCCTAAAGGTAACCTGAGTGAGAAAACTGCAAGTTAGGTGCATTTTACATAGAAACTACAGGCTTATTCTACATCCAGTTTTCTTTTCTGATGCAAAATGACAACTGCAGTCCATTAACAACTTGACAGGGTTCTAAATTCAACCACTTATTTGATCCAGTATAGCAACATTCTGTTTCTAGGACTGATTTGCTTAAATCGTACAATGAAATTATAGCCAATGTAAAGAGTTAAACCTGACTGTGACCACCTGTGGAAAACATTTTTAACTGTGCTCTGCATACAATAGCTGATGCTTATCTGACATCCACCTTTATTTATTTCCAGTTATTGAAGAATTATCAGAAGTGGAGAATTGAATGCCCAGAAATAAGTGCAGATTTACAACCATCTTCTGTTCTTGGTCTTTTGCAAGCTGGCTATCATGGAGTCCTTAGATCAAGAGACCCACATGGAAGCAAAGTTCTAATATACAGAATAGGTGAGTGACAAAATTAGCTGGAACTGTTTCACACTCAACTCTGGCACTGGTATTTTTTGTTTGTTTTGTGGTTTTTGTTTGTGTGCTTGCTTTTTGGGGTTTTTGTAGAGTTTTTTTGTGGTTTGGGTTTTTTTCTTTTGGTTTGGTTTAGATTTTTTTTATCACAATTTCTGCAGCAAATCAAAAATATTTTATGGTTACGACAGCAGTTGTTGATAAAATCAGATAATATCGCAATGTCTTAACTAGACAGGTAACATATTGATGTTCTCTGTTAGGAATACTATTACATTAATATAAAGGTGAGTTACTGAGCTGTAAGGGTTACATCATTTTACTTATAATACTGGTATGGCTAAAGTTGTACAATTCTTAAAGGAGAACTTAATTTCCTTCTTAGTGGAATTCTTGTCAATATCCAAAGAAGTCTTAAAGGTTAAAACTTGTAAGATTATGTGGTTATTTGGGTCTGAGTGTCTCAACAATTATTTGTGTTCATGTAAATTTTCAAAACCATGGGCTAAGACCGTGGTACTGGTGCAGATGCAGCACAGAGAGGCGAGAACAGAAAAAAAAAGGTGTATACCTAGTCATGTATCAATGCTCTGTTTAGGTGTGGATGAGCAGTTCGCCGGGTTTTCAGTGTTTACTTGTAGCCAAAGAGCCTTATCTAACAACACTTAGAAAATGTTTGAAGTACTCCCAAAAGTTTTTTTAAAACAGACATAGTTATGAATATGATACAGTTATATGAATCAATTGGATTTGATGATCTGCACTCTCAGCTAGCATGACTGAGCTGTTCCTGTCAAAACCTTGCACTGGAGACTGGAGCCATAGGTGGAACATACATTAGGTGATATCTATAACCATTTCCCATTAAGTGATATCATCTACAAAAAAAGCATAAAAGATCAGTGACAGAGCAGGCACACAAAGTAACTTATGTACTGCAAATCAGTTTATTTCAGGACATTTAATATTGCCATTTAGTCCCTGTTCCCAAGACACACACTAGAAGCAGTAGCAAGCAAAACTGCAGGTATATGGGGTATTCTCATGGTAATGCAGAGTAATCTATATACTCTTCAGGACAATGGGATCCCAATTTATTTACTGCATACGATGTGTTTCGTGTAAGTCTCATCACATCTGAACTCATCGTAAAGGAGATTGAGACTCAGCGGAATGGAGTCAAGGCTATCTTTGATCTTCAAGGCTGGCGATTTGCTCATGCATTTCAAATCAGTCCAGCAGTGGCCAAGAAAATCGCTGCTGTTCTCACAGTAAGTACGACATACTGTTTTATGCAGCTTCATTGCTATAACTTCCAATATTTCCTTTGTTCTAAGCCATAGTAAATTTTCATTCTGTAGGCCTTCTCAGTCTGTGCAGCTTTAAAGAACTAAATCCTAAATTCATTAATAGGCATAGATTGTGCTTGCTTTTACTTAAAGTGTGTTCTTCGATTGCAGTAAATGCCCTGTAACTTCTGATATCTTATAAGAACTCCACTGACCTGTTACAACACAAGAATTTCATGACTGTAAGAGCAGACAGTTTTAGAAGGGACATGCATCTCTTCCATTCTTTTGAGCATTAACTCAACATTCAAAGCTTTTATTTCTGAGACTCAGAGAATATAATAAATGGCATACATTGAGAAATTAAGAGCAAGGCATTACTAACTCGTTAACAGTATGAATGATGCTATACAATCTTCCATCTGCTACCAACAGAATGTATGGTGTTTATGTTCTGCTTGCTTTTTGCCCCCAGCATGAGAATTATTTTGTGCAAATCTTTGCTACCTCACCTCCTAGTTTTCATAAAACTTCTAGGGACTTTAATTTCTTCAAGGCTTATGCCCTTCTGCCAAATTCAGCTGAATTTTGCCTCTGGATTTGCGAGGAAAAAAAAGAATGAAAGAAAAAAGAGAGGGACAGAGAATTGGCTAGCAAGCTACAGTGTAGTTTTATAATCCCATTTTCCTTTAGAAGTTAGGTTGAAAGTCAGAAATAATAAAACTGTTAGCCTGTGATGTGGAAATGAGCCTGGGAGATAATCTCTTGCTCTGATTCGGTAAGGTTCATATCTGAGGTTAAATCAAAGCTTAGTCATTGAACTAATATCATCAAAATTTCAGCTGTTCTTCCTTTTTGGTATCTACTGTAAAACTGTAGTGAAACCATGAGGTATTCAAAACTTTTCACATCTGGAATAAGAACTCTTGGTGTTATACAATCTTGAGCCAGATCTCATGAAAACGAGACTTGTTAGAGTGTTTCAGATGATTTCTAGGGTAGTAAAAAAATTGCTAGTAATTTTTTTTAACCTTGAAATAGAGCAGAAAGGAAGTAGAATAGGATTTTCAAGTACATCTAAATATTTCAATCCATTATCTCAAAGCAGGAAATTCTTTGAATGTGATGTTTCCATCTTGGCCTATTTCAGATTCGTTGCATGTCTTTCAAGCTTCTAAATGTTTATTACAGCTATTGAAAAAATAATCAAAACTTGTGTGTTTCCAGTGTTCTTTTCTAAGATGAGAAAGAATTTTAACTCTTTCTTCTTTTTCTTTTTTTTTTCCTGATTTCTTTCATCACTTTAACGGGATTCATATATTTCACCCAGAGATTGTCTTAGAGTTATTCAATATCATAGATTCATAGAATCATAGAATATGTGGAGTTGGAAGGGACTCATCAGGATCATCGAGTCCAACTCCTGGCCCTGCACAGGACACCACAAGAATCACACTACAGGCCTGAGAACATTATCCAAGCATTTATTGAACTCAGACAGGCTTGGTGCTGTGACCACTTCCCTGGGGAGCCTGTTTCAGTGCCCAACCACCCTCTGGTTGAAAAACCTCTTCAATATCTAAACTAAACGTCCTCTGACACAGCTTCATGCCATTTCTATGAGTACTGTCACTGGTCACCAGAGAGAAGAGATCTGTGCCTGTCCCTCTTCTTCCCCTCACAAGGAAGTTGTAACTGCAATGTCTCCCCTCAGTTCTTCTCCAGACTGAACAGACCAAGCGACCTCAGCCCAGCTGCTTCCCATATGGCTTCTCTTCAAGGCCCTTCACCATCTTTATTGTCCTCCTTTGTATGCTTTCTAACAGCTTTATATTGTGGTGTCCAAAACTGCACACGGGACTCAAGGTGAGGCCGCAGCAGTGCAGGTTAGAGCAGGACAATCACATCCTTTGAGCGGCTGGTGATGCTGTGCTTAATGCACCCCAGCAAATGCTTAATGCACCCCAGAATATTCTTATAAGTAAACAAGAAACCTTGGTTTTTAACCCTATGTTTTACTTAAGAAATGTGTCTTGCAAATTACTATCCTGCATTAAGAAACAGAAGCTAGTAGAAAGGAAATATGTATTAAGGAATGGAAAGCATAGTAAGAATAATTAGTGACATTATCTTGAAAAGTCTATTACCCCAGTTAAAACAAAATTGTTTTGTGAAAAGCATGATAGTAGACTTTAGGTATATGATAACACATAATAAGAGGAAGTAAACCTATAATCAGATAGTTTTTAGGTCTTTATCATACATTAAAATCTAAAAGGAGTGGCACTTAAGAAACATGTTGGGTTTGAATTTTTTCATCTTTCGAACTACAGTACCGTAAATGTTTGTGAGAAATGCGATTTTTATAAGCGGAAAATGTCTGGTTACAGAGGCAGTATCAGGTGAGATATGAATGGAAACTGTACTTTCCCCGTTGCACAATGCTGGTTTTGAGCACTGGCATATTTTCTCTTAAATTTCAAATATCTGGGACTTTTAAATGAATCTTGAATGCAAGTAGAACTATTTCATATTATAAAGAGTTTATAACAGATAATTTTTTTTTAATTTTCATTACAACAGTAATTTTATCGTAAAGCTGAACTTCTGGCTTGGCCAAATTCCGAGTAATTTCAAGGCTTGTCTCTAAATTATAAATATAATTTATTTAAATTCAAGTTAGTATCTTCAATAGTTTATATTTATATATATTTACATATTATCCTGCAGGCTGTGAGTTGCCAATAAAAGCACATGCCTCAATACCTTTTTTGTAAATTAGCAGCAGAATCTCTGTTGTGAAGAATTGTACCTTAGAGGAAAGGCTGAGCTCAAGGTTTGTGTACAATATTTATGTGCAGTTTGGTGGCAGTTTTCTTTTTTGTTTTTCTGTTTGTTTGTTCTAATAATCAACCTCTCCTCTTACTGATTTTTTTTTCTTTCTAATGGGAGGAACAAGATACGATTTTTTTAAATGTTGTTGTAGCAGTGTAAATTAAGAACACTCCAAAATGGAGGAATTGGCAAGATCAGGAGGAATAGTTTAACCTATAGACTAGGCAGGTCTTGTCCTTAGCAATAGAATCTTTACAATAATATTTTCTTTTTCTTATGCTGTTTTTCATGTATATTGACAGGATTCCTTTCCACTAAAAGTTCGAGGTATCCACTTGATTAATGAGCCTTTATTCTTCCACCCAGTCTTCGCTCTAATTAAGCCTTTTCTCACTGAAAAAATAAAGGAACGGGTGAGTGCACACAAATATTTCTTTCTGTCACAAAACCCTTATATGACAATCTGTAGCACTTCCCTTAGTATCTCTCACTCTTGAGCTTTGAAGAGCATAAATCATATTTGTTTGTTAGTGCCATACTGGCCTCCAGAATCTAATTGTAAAGCATTTGCAGTTATCAATAACATGAGAGTTGCAAGTGGTGCTGTTACCACCACTCTAAAGATAAAAACCGCTGTGACACAGAGAGGTTTAATAATTTGCTTGAGGTTACAAAGCAATTATTCTGCAGAACTAGAAAGAAATAGGTCTTGGATCTCCCAGTACTCTGTCTGTAAATGACAGAGAAAAAATATCACTGAACAGTGATGTTATGCTCCAAGTTGTGCAGAATTAGTAGAAGACAACTATTTAGCTCTGAAAGACCCCCAGAGGCATTTATGCATCAAAAATAGGTCAGACTTAAGTTTGAAGTTTTTTTTCAAATATCTTCTTAGTTGTTTTGAATAATTTTGCAGTTATAAATCTGCAAATTTATATTTGTATTTGGATGCAAAAGCATGCCAAGAATTCTGGTTTATTGTAGCATGGAAAGAATATTGGACTTTTCAGCTGGCATAAAAGTGAAGTGTTGACGGCAGGACTAAGGTACAAAATAAGCACCCCTGTCTATTGTTACTCCCATTCTGAAGCCTCCTTTTCTCAGCACATGGGTCTTGTACTTTTACAATAGCCACTGCATTCCAGGACAGTAGACACAGACCTTTCTGGTCACTGTTAGCTGTAATTTGCCCCTTTTCCTAGCATGTGTGTTGCTATGAGAAAGAGGAAGCCTTGTGCAGTCCCTCACTCTCAAAAGATGATAGAAAGGGGGAGTATGCTTCAGCAACCTGAAGCCCTGGTCCTCCTTTTCTCACATTAGCACCTGTGAAAAAAGCCCATGTCACCTGATCCAGTTTTGGGCTAGAACTTTAAAAGTGGAAAAGAGGTCAGATGGACACTAAAGGCCTAACCCAAAACAAACTTGGTATCCTAGTTCATTGAGTGGAACAGAAGCAGCTTGTTTGTCTCTTAGCTTAGGATTACAGGTATGATCTGAAAAAAAACAACCCAAAACAACCCAACTCTAAGGGCCAGTTCCCCATACCTTTACAGAAATAATTACTATTCACTCACTTATCTTACTTCCTGATGAGGAAGTGTTAGAGAAAAGACAGCCAACTTGCTTTTGAGTGTATATCCTTATTGTCTTTGCGTAATAATAATTGCAGAAAATTCTTGTCAAGTGTTAATAAAAGGCCTATAATGAGAAGAAACAAAACTACAATGTTATGAGGGTTAAAGTGGTGGAGTAGCCCAGGATCTAATTTCAGTTGGTACTGAAACATAAGGACTGAGATGTAAATTCTTTTGAATATCTTTCTTGACACATGCCTGAACCTACATACTACATAATGTTGTTTTTAAACACATGTGGCAGGACCAGATAGTGTTGGCTACAAGCCAGACACTATCCTTTTCTTGGAAATGACTGAAAGGCAAGCACGTGACTAAACCAATTTCCAGTCCTCCCACGGTTCAGCCTTTGGGATGTCGTGTGTACGTTTGTCAATGTTGCTAAACCAGTCTGGAAAAAGTGTGTAGTTAGTTTTGGCTCCTGTGCTCACAGCTACATAAAACGCAGTTCTTAGGTTGCAGTTTATCCTTCAGCAATCTTCAGATACTGAGCAGACAAAGTTTGAGCACCCATGGGAAACTCACAAAGTATTTCCTTAATTTTTTAAGGAGCTAATTATGAACAAGTACACTTGTTAAGTCAAACCAAGCTGGTGGCTTCAGCTCTTGAAGAGAATTTGTTTGCTGCCTGTTTTCACTCAGTACGCTAGCATTCATACCCAAGTAAATGCTTTTCATATTTTGTTTCAGGTGTATATGCATGGAAATAACTACATGCAGAGTCTGACTGAACACTTCCCCATCAGCATTCTCCCACTGGAATATGGGGGGGAGGAAGTCTCCATTGAAGAGCTGGCTAAAGAATGGACTGACTTTATAATGGCATCTGCAGATTATCTTCGGAGCATTTCTCTGGTTGCACAGGAATAACCTTATTGCAGTATTATATCAATTCTTAAACAGTGAAAACGGAAATAAGTTTAATATGAAAACATTCATTTGAACTTGAAATTGTTGCGAATGAAACCAGTGTATCTTTGCAGGGCACTGAATTTTATACTGGCTGCACTTTATACTAACTGGAGTCTATCAGTATGTGTGTCTGAAGAGATTAATGAATTCCACATATTCGTAGTGCTATTTGTAATTGATTAACTTGTATGCCAGAAAGTTGAAGAATGCATTGGATATCAGACTGATACTGGTCCTGTTAAGTCTTTGGAGATAACTCATTTGAAATAATGCAGTCCAGAACCTTACACTTAGCTCTTGTATCTTGGCTTGTCAAGACAACAGGATATAAAAAAAGAACGGAATGTGGCTAGGGTAGAGTAGTTTGTTGCAGAAGCATGACTATGGGGCTAATTTACAAGGAGAGAAGAGGCTGCTTTTTGGATTGATTCTCAGGGAAAAAGGCTATTTTGTTAGTTTGAGTCAAATTGAAAATTAGTTAGCAATAGTAAGACATTTGTGCTAATCTTTGTGCTGCTTGTGCAACTTCCTTTTTTGTGCTAATTAACACAGTATCTTCCAGTTTTATAAAGGAAGCTGGGGAAAACACCATGTACCTATTCTTCAAATGACAGTATGAATCAGGAGGAGGAACTGGTAAGAGAGCCCAAACAAACTTGAAAATTCTCATTTTCTTTCTTCAAATTGATGTTGTGTATGGACAACTATAAGCAACTCAGATTACCACCTTTAATTCTTACTGTAGAGGACTACAAAGGGCAAGAGCTTTCAGCTTGTTTGCATTATCTATTTGTTTCAGAAAGTGAAATAGGATTTTCTTTGCGGATCTGAAGTTTAGAAATACTTGCTACATAGTTTAAGGGTGCTTTGAGGTCACTGAACCTCAGCATAGGAGATGCTGGATGTCTTTATTTTCAGAACAGTAACTGACAACTTGCCATTCTATTTGCTGTTAGGCACTGAAAGAAATTATTTTTAATTTCTGCTAAGCCTTCTTTATTTCTGTAGGGGTAATGAAAAAAAATCTCTATATACTTACTGGAAACCTGTTTCTGTTTTGTTTTGGTTTTCTAAGTGGCATTATTCAGATATGAACACTGTATATGTAAAAGCTATCACTCACATTACATAGCAGCAGCAGCCTGCAATCCCCAGTATCTAATGATCTAAAGTATTATTTTACTTTTCACTCAGCTTTTTCTTAAAATCGCTGTTAGTACAACAACTGCTGGAGTCCATTTACCCAGTTTTTAACTTTGTTTTCTAATAAGCCAAGAAATCTTTGCATAAGCAGTATATATTTAAGCATTCCATATGAGTCTTCATATAAATGAATCTGTAACAAATGCTTTGTTTCTCAGGTAGCTATAAATGATAGCTTCAGTTATTTTGGAATCTTTAGGACATTGGGATGCTATATTCGTATATGCTTAGGGGAGAGAAATTATACTATCCTATTAAGTCAGAAATGTCTTATTTTACATTATGACTAATACTGCATTATTATGAAAGTCATTGGAAGCTATTCTTTATTAGCTAGAGGAATATCTATGAAAGACATTAGAGCACTGTAGTTTCTTCTGCTGTGGTAAGGTGCCAGAAATTCTTAAAAAACTGACAAAGCTGCTTACGGGTTTTTTTCTTCCAATTCCCTGACTTTCTCAAGTGTGTTTTTCATTTTTCTCTTTCATGGTGTATTTGACATGGAGCCTAAATTTAAATAAATCTTTTCCAGATACTTTTTCATAGGATCATATATTTTATATATCCTTTTTTTTTTTTCTCAGATTGAACTATTTTGTGATAAAAAATCACCTTAAATAGAGGAGTTTGGTCAACTGCTAATTCTTCTTTATAGGAAAATAAACTGAGTAGTCAGGCATCTGGCAATTGTTCAAGTGTGTGCCTGAAGTTCCAAATCATTTACCAACTGAAGAACTGAAGCTATTGTCCTAATTCTGCAGTCCTTCAATTTTAATCCTTGAGTGTAAACTGTACAAAGGGATGAGCTGTGTTTCAGTGAACAGGAAAATTTAAACTTTTCCCATGAAACCAATCTCCAATTGTTGCTGGTTTTTGTAACAGAAACCTCATTTGATTGTATATGTATATGCCCATGCATATGTAGCTGTTTTTTGTAATCTTTATTTGGACTACACCAGCTCTGTGGACATAAAGTTCTAAATGTCTTCAAAAATATCCTGAATCTGTTATTAAGTGGTAGCATGTTTGCATAACACAACAGTTAGAGCGCTGAGTGCAGTTACTTTTTCATAAATTTAATTATTTTTTAATGTTTACATATTATATAGAAGGTGGGAACTCTAACTGTACTTGCTGCTAATAGTAATGACACAAGATAATTGTAACATTTGCATAATTAATGGAGGGGGTATGATAGGTGGTGATGTGGCAGCTTTGAGCATCAGTCAAAAAACAAAGATCCCTAAGTGCGTTATTCTTCAAATACATCAGAAGTGCCTCTAAAAAAAGAAAGTTCCCGTTAAACAATGCAAACGTAATTTACTACTGACTGTAAGCAAAATTTCATGCACAATGTTTTTTAGTAATGTTTTACATATTGACGCCATTTTAATTAATAAACAAATTCTGGTCGAACTCTCCTCGTCTGTCACTGTTTGGCGGTACAAGCTTCCCTTTCCCGGGACGCAGACAAGGAGAAGGCCGCGGGCAGGACCGAGGGCATCCCTTGGCGCCGCACACGTCTGCGGGGCGGGGCGGGGCGGCTCGCCGGGACTGCATTTCCCAGGGAGCCGCGGTGCGCGGCGCGGGGCCGGGCCGGGAGCTCAGCCCGGAGCCGCTGGGTCCGGTTGGCCGTGGGCGACGTGGCCATGGGGCGCTTCGCAGGGCTCCGTCTGGGTCCGGCTGCCACCCTCCTCCTCCTCCTCCTCCTCCTGGCCGTGCTGCGCTGCGCCCCCGCCTTCGTGCTGCGGGAGCGCTCGGCGGAGCGCAACGACAAACCCATCGTCGGTAAGGGGCGGCCGCTCCCCGGGCATCCCCGGCCGCGCCGGGCTGCCTCGCCGCCGCCTCGGTGGTGCCGGGGGAGGGAAGCGCTGCCGGTTTCTGGGTGGAGCGAGATGTCTCCCCGAGCGTAGGTTTGGTTGGAGCTGTTGCAAGTAGCGTTAACGCTATACATGCTTTCTCTAAAAAAAATATTGAAACAACGATAGGCTATTTAAGGAGTTACAGTGCTAGGCAGGGAAGCCGAGTCTTCGTCAGGTTATCTGTTTATGCGCTGCGTTGTGACGGGGCACCGTAATTGATGCTTCGTTGTCTCCGTGCCTGTAATTCCTCCGGGCAGTAAATATATCGCTGCAACCTGTCATATAGGAAATGGGAGTTTAATTAATTAATTAATAAGACCACAAGCCTTATGAGGAGCGACTGAGAGAGCTGGGGTTGTTTAGCTCTGAGAAGAGGAGGCTCGGAGGTGACCTTATCACTCTCTACAATTGCCTAAAATGAGGTTGTAGCCAGATGGGGGTCAGTCTCTTCTCTCAGGCAGCTAGAGACAGGACAGGAGGCCACAGTCTTCAGCTGCACGGGAGGGGTTCGGCTGGACATTAGGAAGAATTTCCCCGCAGAAAGGGTGATTAGTCATTGGAGTGGAACTGCCCAGGGAGGTTGTGGAGTCACTGTCTCTGGAAGTGTTTGAAGAAAAACTGGACATGGCACTTAGTGCCATGGTCTAGTTGACAGTGTGGAGTTTGATCAAAGGTTGAACTTGATGATCTCCGAGGTCTTTTCCAACCTAACTGATTCACTGGTTCTGTGATTCTTCTTTCAGTGTGTAATGTTTGAAATATGTATAGTGCTAATTTTCTTTTGACCTTTCAGGGATATTGGCACAGGAATGCCACTTTGGTGAGTTCCAGAGCTTTGGAAGATCTTATATTGCAGCTTCATATGTGAAATTTGTGGAATCTGCTGGTGCCCGAGCTGTGCCAATAAGGTAGATTTTTTAATATCCTTAGGAGTGGATAATAATTGTATTATATAAGGGTACCACTTAAGAAACATAGGAGGCAGGTGTGCTGCTTTTCTGGGTGTTTATTGCTCCTCAAAGACTATTTGGAGATGTTAGAATTTTCAGGGAGTCTTTAGAAATCAGAATAAAAGCAGAGTGGACATGTGCATTTTAATATTTCTTCTTATGTTAATAGTCTTTTTTTAGAAAGTACTAATTTTTTTTACCTGTAAAATTGCCCTTTGTAGTTTGCATCTGTGGTTTTTGAAGTTAGCTGTTTTAAGTCTACTGTTTAGTGCCTACAAACACACATAGATATCTAGATACATAGATACTACTATCTTTTGTCACATTCTATAGCCATAGAATTCAAGGAATCAAGGAAGGCTATCAGTACTCCTTTTAGAAACCAAAGTCCTGTTCTGTTCAAACTACGGGTTACTAACTCCGTGTGTTGTATTTTGGTTGTTGGGTAAAAAGTAGCAGACTAAGTAACATAACTGACTGTACTTCATAGCCAGCAGCTAGCTATAAAATATTAAGTGCACTGAAATCAAATGATAAAATTATAATTATCAGAACTTAAAAACTATACTAATACATCTGCAGAAAATCTACACAGTCCAATAAGAGCACCAGGTAAGTGCCTGAATTAGAAACCAACATTCCTCACGTAGCTAGTGGGGCTTTCAGAATGTTTGTTGACCAGAAGCTTCATCCATAAATGGATGCTTCTAATTCTGGCAATTGAGTTAGATGCAGCAAAGCTGGACACTTTACTTGTACCCAGCGTATCAGTTCTTCAGAAATGTAGCCATCTGTGCTATGTGGTTTTGGCTGGAGTAATATTAATTCTCTTCAGAGTAGCTGATATGGGGCTATGTTTTGGAGCTGTGCTGAACACAGGGTTGATAATATAGAGATTGTTTTATTATCACTGAGCAGTGTTTACCCAAAACCAAGCCCTTTTCTGCTTTTCATACTGCCACGCTGGCAAGGAGGCTGGGGGTGCATGGGTGTGACCCAGGATTTGCAGCTCTGCCCTTCTTGGAGTCAGCTGGAAACCGGAGTTGCCAGTCTGCAGGAAATAATAACCATACCATTCCTGTAAAGGGTAAATTTTTGAGCGTCTGCAAAAGGGTCTCAGAGTACCTAATCCTGACCTGTACCTGACAGGGCCCTATTTTCAGTCTTATGGATTGAGCTCTTTCAAGTGAAATGATTAATTTGAACTGGCTCTATTCTATTCTGTTTAAAGCATGCTTTCTACATATTTTCTATGTCTGATGCTTCTGTTCAATAACAATTATATTTTTGTGGTTAAATATGTGTATTTCATGTGTATTCTATAATTATTTTTTGGTGTTTCAGATTAAATCTTACAGATGAAGAATATAGTAGAATATTCCACTCTATTAACGGGTGAGTTTTGAGCACTGATTTTCTGTTGAAACACATGATAGTTCCGTTTTTGAGCTCTGCTGTATTCCCAAGAACACTGTCTTCCTACTCTATAAAGAGGTTGTGTTGGGCACTGCATATGTGAAAATATATTCTAAGAGAGAGAGTGCATTATTTCATCCAGTATTGATGTGCTTCCTTTCCTTCCTTGAGGAACACAACAGATAATCTGCAACAGTGCCAAGGCTCATCTTGGCATTCTCCTGTGCTAGTCTGCAGGCAGGCAGAAGCGGCGTCATAGTTATTAACAATTTTGCGAGTGAAATGTCCCACTTCCTCTTTGTTAATTTTTCTCTCCTCCTCATTTGAGCTGTCACCTTAATTTTGATGTTTAGTAGCACTTGCTTGGTATTTCGTCTCTGTTCCTACCCTTTCCTTAACAGACTTTATTGTGGGCTTAGCAAAGTCAAAACCTTTTATGGTTTTTTAGCCTTGTGCTAAAAGTGCACTTTAGAAGACTAAAATCAGCTGATGCTGCACTCCACAGCCTTGATTGTATATGAGGCCATAGCATGTGATTGGGCTACTTGTAGTCATGAGGTGAGCATCTTAAACCATGGATATTTTTGTTAAACTTAGGCATATACTTGAGTGTTAATCAGCATGTGTAGAATTTTCAGAATTTTAGAATTTCAGAATTTTAGCCTTTGGCTGTCCTTAGAGAGCACTGTCCTCATGTACCCTGTGCACTAAACCCCTGGGTGTTTGCAGTCTTGTGATATATAATCAAGTATTAGACAGTGACACTTTGTCCCCTGTGGCTAATCATGTTGGAGACAAAATTAATAATTTCATCCGTTTCTCATGGCTACCAGCCTCTCTTTGGTTGCCAAAAAGTCTTTTCACTAACGGGGTCTTCCATTCTACCTCACCACCTACCTCGATGCAGAAGAGGGTGTTAGGCAAGCAGATCCAGTTCCCATGTCCTTCTGTCTTTGCAGTGACTGTCAGTTGAGTTTGTAGGTGCTATGTAGGTGAGTAAGGATGTTCTATGTTTCCTCTTGTAGCCCTCCACTGTTACCTAATGGCTTCCACAGTATAGCTGTTTGTATAAATAACAAATAAGATCTCTGGAGGGAATTACTTCTCTTTTTGTGGAAACTTAGAATAAGAAGGAGATACAATGATCTTTCATGTTGCTTCTTTGCAGTTGGAAATTTCATATTATTAAATGCTACCTTCTTAAAATCACGAAATTTGCTATAGTAGAGACATAATTTTATGAATATAGCAATGTATGCTTGAGGTAGCCTTTGAAATGCTCAGTGTACCTCATCAGCTCTAACCAGTTAGAGATACTGGAATACACGTAGTTGCATTTCAATCTGCTTATGACAATGTCAAGCCATTATCATTGCTACTTAATGGGTTATTTCCTTTTTGTATTAGCGAAAATGGCAATCATTTTTCCTAATTAGTATTGACCAGTTTTTGGTTTGAACAAAAGGAATAGGTGAATTTTTCACCACTTCCAGGTAAGGCTCACCTTATTTGTTTAATTAGATCTCTGAAGAAATCTATAATCTAGCCTGTTTTAAAAATACCTTCAGCTGTATTAATTTTCAGTGTTGACAATGGAGAGTAATCTGATTTGTAGGTTTTATGTATTTTCTGTTTATTCTCTTCTTTATGTTGCAGTAGGCTTGATCACTACTTTGTGGTAATAACCATTCTTCAATGGAAGAACAGTAAGATTTAGGATATGATTCAGTTAAAGACTAAACACCTAAACTTAGCTGTCTGCATTTGCACTAGCTGTCCAAAGTCACACAATTAATGGAATGCTAGTCAGTACAGTCAGTGGAGCCAACGGGGCTGTTCAACCTACCTACCTGCCACTATCTGCTCTAGAAAACCTATTTGAATCTCCAGTGACTTTCCTGACTAGATCCCTGCTGTCCATAATGGAAGCATAGATGCCTGTCTATGGACTTCTGAAACCTAGACCTGAATCGTACCCTTAAAACTGCTATCAGACATTTCTCTGTGTATGTTGTCTGCATTCTGGTTTTATCACTGTTGCTAATCATATTCTTGGATGTTGCCTTTCAGGGTACTTTTTCCAGGAGGTGGTGTGGATCTTAAGACTTCAGAATATGCGAGGGTTGCTAAGATATTTTACCACAAGGCGTTAGAGGTAATTACTGAGGAACAGTCTGTTCTTGTTATTGTCACTGTTCAGAGATCAAAATGACAGGTTCATATTTTTCAGTTTTGCGCTGGCATCCAGTGTGTTAACTTGTAAGCTTGAAAATAGGTAGCTCACTTCTTGCTTCTGCATTAAAAAAAAAGTCATTTAGCAGCTTAAGATTCAGACTTCTGACACCCTCTTCTGCTCAGAAGATTCAGACTTCTGACACCCTCTTCTGCTCAGAAGGAATTGTGGAGTGACTCTCAAATAAACCAATTTGCAATAACATAACACTAAGGCCTCCCTTAATGTATATGTTACAGCAAGTCAAACACCTTTATTCTACCTTATCTCTAAGTAGATTTAAATATATCTTTGGAAGTGCGGATGAGGGGTCTGCATTAGCACCTTATACCACTTTACCTATTTCTTTGCATTGGTAACTTTAATATAGCAGATTTTTAAAGTAAACACTAGCTTAATATATAGCATACAAAAGTAGTGGGAAGAGTACTTGAGAGGTTGTATTAATTATCTCTAAATGTTTATATGATCATTAGCTTTATTAAGAAAAGATTTGAATTTCTGAGAAAACCGTTTCTTTTAAAGGACATCAGGAAGACTCCGAATCCTTATTAAAAATTTAATTCTCTTAGAGCAGAAGAGTTTCAGATACAAAGCACACATTTTGAGGTAAAACTTGCTTTGTGGAAAGGCATGGAGATGCACTGAGCTTTATATACAATCCCTGTGATTTGTTAAGAATCTCCTGTGTTCAAATTGAATAAAAACATACATTTTCTTCCTTTTTTCCTCTTTACCAGCTTTATTTTATTTTCAGCTAACACTGATTAAAATTGTCGCAAACGCCATGCTTTGGCAAACTTTGCGCAGTTCTAAAGGCAGTTATGAGTAGTGCTTAAACTGTTACTGTGGTAGAAGTGTTCACTGGCAGTGAGGAATTCCTCTTCTACCCTTGCTACCAACTTTCCAACAGCAAGCAAGCAAAGCACAGACAGTGGCATTCACAGGACCAGTCACTGATACAACTCAGTAATTAAGTTCCCATCTCTTCAGTCCCCATGACACCAATGTTTTTACTTTTGTCTGTCTTTGTTCAGTGGTGGTTGTTAGTCTGTTGCCTTAAACCTGAGTCTTGCAAGGAGTGTCTCACTTTTATGTGAGACAATTAATCTCATTTGTCTCTTTGGAACTGCTCACTGTGTGAACTGCAGCCTGTGTCTTGGTATTTAGTACTGGGGCAAGGGTTTCTCGTGGTTTATTGCACTATTATGAAATTCTGTTTGCATTTCACAATGATGAACTGAACTGCCTATGTCATTTTATGGTCAGAGAGGCAGATTCATTAGCTGATGTGTGTACTACCAGTGAATGAAAGGCAGGAAATAATTTTTAGTTCATCATAGGTAACCCTTATTAACAAGTCAGGGTTTTTCTTTTTCTTTGCTGTTTGTTGATTTTGTGTTTTGATTTTCATCTTTCAAGATTTAATTAATGCTATAAAATATTGGTAGTTTTACTAAGGTAAGGTAAGCTAGGACTGAATTTTATGTTTTCCTGAAGCATATGTCAGGTCCTTTTCATTTGCCAGTGTTCACAATGAGAAATTACTTTGATCTGGCTCTGCTGTAATATGAATAGAGGATGAAAAATGCTAATCTCCAATCAAGTCAATAGAATTTTACTAACTAGGCAAAAACCTAAATGAAATATTGTTTTCCAGCTTTTAAATTAGTTTTTAAAATGTGATGTCTTGGGTGTTGTTTAATACATGCTTAACCTCCATACTATGGTTTATTTAAAAAAAGGGGAGGAACACAAAATCTTTATGTGTCATTAGTAATTGCTTTTAAACTGTAGTTTATTGTTTGCCTTCAGTGGTTTTAGTCCTCACTTGCAACTCCACTGTCTGTCTTTCACGTAAGTGCTGTGCCTAGCTGTGCGTGACAGGTGGTCATGAAGACTGCAGTACTATTAGCCTTCCTTCTGTGTATTTTCCATGTCTTGCTCTGAGAAGTACTTCTCTGGGCTTTTATTACCATACTGTCAGAAATGCAATAGGGTAACACTTGTATTCTAAGCCTGTCATTTCAGCTTTCTCAAAAATGGCTTTGAACAGCAGCTCTCTGGGGGCGAGGAGGGGGTGTGTGTGTGTATGTGTTCTGGTATGCATAACTTTAAAATGTATAGAATCAAGTTAAGAAAGACTACTCAGATTTCACAAAAGCAGGAGTTCTGAAACATGTTGCAGTCTCTAACATGTGCTTACTATCAGGTATAAACCATATAAAAATGCACATTTCCACTGCATGTATGCAGTGTGCTTAGTTAAGTGACAGGAAAAACTAGTTGTGTTCTCTTTTTCTTTCTTTTTCTCCTTTTTCCTTTTTTTTCCTTGTTTTCACACTAATCTGCCAATTTTTGTGCTTTTCAAAATGATTGCCCCTTTTTAGTGTTGCTTAAACTCACATTTTCTCTTTCTGGAACACAGGTCCAAACCTGCTAGTTAAACAAATTTAGAAGTATGTCACTTCAGGCTGTAGCTATGTTAGTAGTAGAATTCATGTTTTCCTAATACAGGTGGGTGGGCATGAGCCTGTGGATGTTGCAAAAGTCCTTTGCTATGTGATCATAGCATGCTTCATATAAAAGTCTGAATTGTAATGGATAGGCTTTTTCTCAAAATAGTGACGGACTCATTTATGTTCCTTCTAATGACTGTCCTTTTTATGGAAATGTTGCCATTTTGTGGTTTCTCTGTAGGCTTCTCTCAACATTACTTATTCATAGAACAGAACAGCAAATCAGTATCAACATTATAAGGGAATCTGTGCTTATTTCGATAGGATTATTATAATTCCTCTAGTAGCAATTTGTACTACTGTAGTAGTTATACTTCTCACCTACATAAAAGAAAGTGAAAAGAGTAGGAAGTTCTTGTCAGTCTTTTTTCTGTAAACTTTCATTACTTTTTCCTTATGTTGTTACTTTTATTTTGAAGGCTAATGATAACGGAGATTATTTCCCAGTATGGGGAACATGCCTTGGACACGAAGAGCTTACATATCTCACAAGTGGCGAAGTTTTACTTGTTAATACCAAGACAAATGGTTTTTCACTCCCTCTGAACTTTACCTCAGGTGAAAAATTCATTACATCTCATGTCTGAGTTTTGCTGAGAGGTGGTATATTTTCATGAAAAATATTCAGGGGTAAATGTTCGGGACGTTTCTGATGATTGTCTTGTTGAATTCTTTGTTATTAAGTAACCTTGATGATTTTTAGAAAGTCAGCGCAACTCTGTCACTTCTAAAGCAGAGATATGAGCACAAGCCATTTGAAACCAACAGCAGCCAGCAAAAACCACGGTTGTGGCTCTTTGAGTCATTTGATAATTTGGACCTACAAAAATAATGTCCATTTAGGGCCCTTTTTGTTACCAGGTTGAACAAAATTCACAGGTTCAGAACGTATCAAACTTGGAGAGAAGGTGATTTTAAATCTTTCAAATCACATCTTTCCTAATGATGAATATTAGCATTACTATCTCATTTGAACAGTACTGAAATCAGAGAGTTCTCTTAAGATAGAGCTGTGGCACTCAGCAACACTTGTAAAATGTAGCCTCTGTGGATACTTTACCCTTTACTTTATGAGTAGTCCATCTGCAGATCATGTAGCATTCACAAGTTCTGTCATTTGTGCTCATTGTGAGTGGAAAGGCTGTTGAAATGAGCATCAAATAACGATGCTTATTTTAGTGAAAACTTGGGTGGCAAAGTTGGATCCTCTCTGAGTCAAGACAGTGGTAACAGCATATTAGAAATCTGTTGTAGTTATTTCACTGATTTTTCTTGCAACGTATTCTAAAATAATAAATTTTTACTACCAAAAAAGTTTTATTTTAATGCAGCATTTTATTTTAATGCAGCATTTTATTAATTGTCTTCTGTTCAGTATTACTCCATTTGATAGCAGTTTGGATAATGGACAATATCCTTTTTTCATTTTTTTTTCTTCGTAATAGCTGCAAAAGACAGTAGGTTGTTCAGGAATTTCCCTGATGATGTATTACACGCGTTTGCTACTGAGCCATTGACATCAAACTTCCATATGTGGAGCCTCTCCATGGAGGTATTTGATCTTTTAATTTCCTGCATACAAACACATTTGTTTTGTTAAAACTAGAAATAAATGAGCAAATAACACCTTTCCTCCCTTCTTTATCACAGAATTTCACAAATAATGAGAAGCTTCGTAATTTCTATAATGTTCTGACCACTAACACCGATGATGAAGTGGAGTTTATATCTACCATGGAAGGTAGGGAAATTAGTTTGCTTTGGAAACTGTGACTGTAACAAACTAGTTCTTTAGAGGTGTTGTGGCATTGATGTTAATTCATATTGGAAGTTGTTAGAATAGCAGGATGAGCATCAGCTCTGTCAGTGCTCTGGCTTTGAGGAGCATACTCTGTTTGCTGGGATATTTTGTCTTTTGAGTACATAACTGTGAGCCTAATTACTTCTCTCACTTGCTGTTCCCCTTCCAAATATGCTATTACATTTTAGCACTGCCATATTTGAGTGCTGTGATGTGAACTGCACAGCCCTTGTCCTGTAGTAGTTTAATGCCTCTGCAGTGCAGTGTGCCTCTGTTGCGCCTTGCTTTCCATCTGTCTGCTTAGGCTTACCTTCCCTAGATGCTCTTTATCTGTTTACTGTATGGGAAGAGCAATTCAGGCTGCTGAGGGAATAGCAACATCCCTCATTACTTTAGTGGTAATACTGGTAATTGCACTCCTCCAAAAGCCTTTTGCATTACTTGCCTTATGTTGTCTGTTTTGCACTAGGCTTGCACAGCTCAAGAAACAATTTAGCTCTTCAGGGAGCGCTTTATCTTGATCAGTGCATCACTAACAGCCCTACAGTAAGGCCCAGCTGTCACCAATGGGATTCTTCTGTGTGGCATGCTGGCTGTCCTCCAAAAGAGAAGAATAGCACTTTGATCAGCAAACCTGATTAGGCTAATGACAGGCATCATCCCTGCCTGCAAGCAGTTTATCACAGAGCAGTCATCAGCTGCTGTGCTGCTGTTCTCTGTAAGAAAGTTAAGGAGTGACTCTCCAGCATGGATCAAGCCTGGCCAGAGCAGATGGGAGCTGCCCCTGGATTGACCGAGCCTTCAAGGAGATACTAGGTCTTGGATCTCTCCCATGGAACTGGCATCCTGTGTGGCTGTGAATACTGAATGTTGAGTGATGCTGGCAGCATATAGGAAGCTTTGAGACTGATACACTTGTAACATTATTTTTTAGTGTATATATATATATATATATATATATATATATAAATTCTGAAACGAATAATCAAAAAAGTGATATACAAATATTTTCTTGCATGGAATGAGACCCTCCTTTTACAACATCCATTTATTTTCCTTCAGTTCTACTGTGATTTTAACAGCATGTCAACTTGTTGTTTAAGCTTTTGTGAAACTGTTGATAAGTGAGGCATATTTGTAGCTCATCCTTTGAATTTCTTTTGCAGTAAGATTAAGCACATAATTCTTAAGGAATATACCTTGCTTACGTGTTTTGTGTTTCTTTGTAGCGTACAAATACCCAATTTATAGCCTGCAGTGGCATCCAGAGAAAAATCCTTTTGAGTGGAAGAATTCTCCAGGCATTCCACATTCCCCATCCGCTGTAAGAGCAGCATATTATATGGCTGATTTCTTCGTTAATGAAGGTAAAAAGTTTATTATCTATAAATGTGGGGGGGTAGAGTGAAGCATTAGTGAAAATCTTCGAAGACAGCAGACTTCTTTTTCAGCTGTCAAAGTTCAGTACCTCATACAGCTTTCTGAGAAGATGACTGCAAGCTTTATAGGCTTATAAAAAACCAAGGGATACTAGAAATAGAATGGCTTAGTGAAAGTAACATCAGAAGACCAAGCATTCCACAAACTCTTTTCAGTAGACTGGCTCTAAAACCTTGTGCTGTGACTTTCTGCCATTTCAAAATATCACTGTAACATTTTGACCTCCCTTGCACAAAGACAATAAAACAAAAAAAGTACTCCATTCATAATTCCAGAGGTTTCTTCAGTTCCAAACTGGCTTATGGTCATTCTCAATTTTGCTTGCAAAAATGCGTGTCACTAGGATTATAAATACTGCTTAGCCAGTATATAGATGTGTCAAAGGGGTGCAATATAGTGCCCAACAGTTGTAGACTATAGACAGCACAAAAAGTTTTTTAATTTTACAGAGGCACTAATTTGTTTGTTTATACCTTAAGAATCTGAACATAATTAGTGCATAACACTTTGATATCTTATGACACTTCTTGTCTATTTGCTATAAATAAGTAGAATATAAATACAGGAGTATTTGAAGGAATCAAACTTTATTCCTTTATTTATCCCTATTAAACCATTCTGCTGTACTATTTATGAAATTGTCTTACCTGATTGATTGGCACTATGAAGAACATAATCATGAAGCTAATCGAGTTTGGTCTCTAGACTTGATCTCTAATCAAAAGAGTCACCTAATTGGAGAAAGTAGACAGTGATTTAAAGAAATACAACTTGTGCTGACCTAGTCATTGAGAGTGTAGAAATAAAAGTTGTACTTCGTACAAATTCAGGGCACGTTTTTGCATAAAGTAGTCCTCTTTGTGAGAAGGTAGCACAACCATGTAGAATTCCTTATCTGTAGTATCTGTAAGCTTCCTGTATTTTAGGAATTTTGATAGGGTTCTTATGGCCAGGCTGAACTGGGGCTCTGAGCAGCCTGGTCTAGTGGAAGGTGTCTCTGCCCGTGGCAGGGGGGTTGGAACTAGGTCACCTTTAAGGTCCCTTCTAGCACACACTGTTCTATGATTCTATGAGATGGTGGACTAAGACAAAAATAACAGGGTTTCCCTATATAAGGAGAAAATACATTATGAGTCTGTTTTTTCTTTTGTAGTTTAATACTACAATGCAGTGTGTTTTCTGGTTTTGCTCGCTACTTTCCCTAGTATCTCTTTGCACACTGTATTACCAATAGAAGTAAGCTTGCTCAGGCCATTATTGAAGTAAATGTGGCAAAACAAGTGCCAACTCTGCTTGTAAGTCCTGTTAAGGCACAATGAGAGTTCTGTTGTATATGTTTACAGATATACATATGTGGCACTCTGCTTGTACATAGTGCCACACTATGTCACTAGCTCTTGGATCTGTTGACCTTCAATTCTATAGAGCAAACTTGCTTCAGCCAACTGTATGTGTCTACCCCCCATCTCATCTACCAAATTAGAAGTTATTATTCATTAGCTTCCCAATCTGTTGGGAAGGTAAAGAAGAATAAGCTGCTCATACTAAGTACTTCGTATCATAACTTTGTGATGAGTAATTGATGTTTTTAGCTAATGAAAGGTTGAGTGTCTTCCTTAACTTTGAAAATAAGCCATAGGGTAAAAAATGTAAACTATTCTCAACTGGCAAAAATACACTCATCTGTGACAAATTAATAACTAAACCATTTTGCTGAAATACTATTTTTGTATCCATCCATCATTAATTTTAACTTGTGCAGAGTTGCCAGTGTGATACTTTCAGTAGGCTGATACTCTGATGCATTTATTTCAGTGTTACAAGTGTAGTAATACTGGTATTTCTGGTATATACTGCCAATATTTCCTGGATAACTATTTCCGTACAGTCTTGGCTTTAGATTTTCCCTCTCCAGTAATAAACTATGCTATAACTAGCTTTCTGAAGATATTTCTTCACAGTTCTTCACATAGAAGTTACTGTAATTCCATTTGCTGTTATGCTACACAAAATAACTTAGTTTACCAAGATAGATATTGTTCAGGAGGATGACAGTAGAGTGATCTGTACTTTTACAATGTTTTACAGCCCGGAAGAGCCTGCACCATTTCCCCAGTGAAGATGAGGAAACAAAAGAATTGATTTATAATTATGCTCCAGTTTACACAGGAACATTTTCTGCATTTCAGCAAACCTATTTTTTTGATTGAGTATCTTGTCAAAGGTGCAGTGTATCTTGTCAAAGGTGCAGTGTTGTTATTTATAAATGAAATTATTTGCCAGCATTGTGTTATTAAGCCGATATATTGACAGAAAGCCAGAACAGTTTTCTTTTACAATGATTTATTCTGCACTGTTGGAACATTAATATAAAAATTTACATTCAATACCATAATAATCGTCTTGGATCACACCTTAAGACAAGCTGCAGAAAAGTGCATTTTTCTTTCCAGGGAAGAGGACTTGATTATGCTTATAAATTTTGAAGTAATCACCTTTAGTACATGGAAAAGCTTTCATATATTTTAAAATATGAAAGTTATCTTTGTAAAATGTTGTGGACTGTGATAGCACTAGACACTTAGATGTATTGCTTAGTAAAATCCTGTCCTTTTAAAATGATTTAACAAATGAGACTCTTGGATTTGTCATAAATAAGTGTATGCAACCAATTTCTTGCCAGGGATCTTTTGTCATTTCAAAAATGGAGTAAGGAGGCATGATAGCAAAAAGATGTTTTTGCCTAAGAAACACATTATATCCAATCTGTGAAACTGTTTCTCCTGTACATTCAGTATTGTTTGGAGTCCTTATACCTTGTAAGGCCTTCTTAAATATGAGGATGCAGTGTAAAGTCAGCATTGCAAACATCAAGTAAAATAAGTAGGTTTGGAGGTCATAGTTAAGTGCTGATTCCACTTTCCATTCTTTTCAATTCAGTTCTATACATCCTCGAAGAATATGTCTGGGAGTTGAGAGTAGATGTCAGATATGAGATCAGACATTCATTGTTTTGTATTTAAAAGAATGTAAACCTAATTTTTTCTCTAAAGAGTCTGACTTTTCCCGTAGCTGGATAGAATTTTCAGTTGGAGTCAAGAGGTAGTTTCCTATTAACTTGGTAAAGACAATAGTTTCTTGTTTCTGTCTTGTTGGGTAGCTCAGTGCAGCTAGAATTCAAACAAAAGATGAATGTATGTGAGAAACCTATTAAAAGCAACATAATGTGATAATAGCAGTTGCATGCAATACACTGATACCTTTTTTCTTTACCTTGCTTCACGCTTAGTGAAAATTTTGTTCAGTGGTTTTGTGTGGTGTCCAAAAACAAACTGAGACAATTACATATAACTCTCTTCTATAGCACAGCTTCAAAATTGTTGTTAACATCAGTAGGGATTTGGAGTTTATGAAAAATTCAGGTTTATACCTCAGCTCTGTTTTGTAGAACCTTGTATTCTCAGGTACCGTATCTGAATAAATCTGGTAAGTTTCTCAGGTTTTTCAAGTAAAACACTCTCTAACTTATTCTTTATCATGAAGCAACTGCATAAGAGAATGTGAAATACGTCAGATAAAAAAAAACAAACCTGTAAGGGAACTTTAGCTATGTCTACCAGAAAAACACCTCCAGGTAGTTACAAGCTTAAATATGTGATATTACAGCTTATTTTTACATTTTTCAGATCAGCCATCTTCAGGAAATGGTTATCATTTTAATATAGGTGACTTTATTAACTGACTCCTGAGTAGAACCAAGTGTAAAAAGAGGGTTACACTCTACAGTTGCATATAAATGTAACAGCTAGGATACTTATAAACCAAGTCCATTCTTCTACTTCTTGTTCAGGTTGAGTTCTTTGGAATAGCTCAAAGAATTTGCCTAAGTAAGGAGGGCAGCTTTTAGCCTTAAAATCAGGGATCAATCTTGCAAGTGAAATCTCTGCCAACAGCAATGGTAGTAATTAGTTCCTAAGTGTGTAACTATAAGTAACATTTTGTGTAATATGGTGAGAGCAGTTTATGTATTATGAATACATATGTGTCTTTCCTTTATCTTATAAATCCCTACTTGATGATATGCATGATTTTTCTATGATACATGAAATAAACTTTTATTCAAGCATGTGTGTACTTTTTTTCTCTTCTAGATGCCATGGATAAAGCATTAATAGTCATTGTCTTTTTGTTTCCATCTATGTTAGTCACAAATCAGGAGGTTACTGTACAGGTTACAAACTGTGTCTGCTTGCTATGGTTACAGCAAGCCAGGGTCAGGATAAGTGAGATCCATGGCCGGGCACAGACATACCCACAGCACAGCTCAGGCTGGGACCCATGCCCAGGGCCTGAGCTTAAATGTGGCTGCTGAGCCAAGGGGGCAGGAGCTTTCAACAAGGCCACCCACAACTCACTGTCATACAGCCTTTTCACAGCAGACTCATCCCAGGAGCAAGAGTGTCAGAGCTTGCTTGTGCCATGGGCAGCCAAACCCCTATGAAGGCGGGAAGAGGCCGCAGCACTGGTGGGGCTCTCAGGGCTCTGAAAGCCATAAGCAAAGAAACTGCTGTCTGCAATGTTCAGTGAAATGGAAACTTCTGTCTGTTGCTTGTAATACATGATATCTTCTATCATGTTCTCCAGTCAGAAGCAACCTATAGGAACCCAGAATGAGCTAGCAGTCACCCAATAGAGGGTTTAAAATTTTGTTTTAAAGAAGTTTCATTAGACCTTCTCTCTGCTCTGAGTGATGTATAATATGGTTTTTCATTGCTCAGATAGAAATTCTAATGTTTTTACAATTCAAGCTAGAGAGAGAGAAGAAGAGGAGCCTGTGGCCATACTCTCAGCTTATTGAGAGTCTGGCTTATGAGCCTAATCGACTTGCTTGCTGCTCTGTGGGAAAAACATCCATTGATCAGCAAGGTAACCCCATGTGTGTTGCAGATTATGTTAAATCATTTTTAAGAAGGAAAAGTTTGAAATGGTTTCCTCTGAAATAGTCTGCTTTTCCCACTAGATGGCCTACAAGAACCAGTATTTTATGCAATTCTGTAATCGGTGTGGTGGTGTCTAAAATTGAGTAAGATATTTACTGTACTGTGGTATGTAGTTGTGTACCAGGGTATTCGGGATGTGGGGGAAGAATAAGGGAGGAGACAGAATAACACTGGACTCTTTCTGGCACAACTGGAACTATTGGCAGGATTGCATGAGAGAGATTATATGAACATGGAATTAATTCATCTGGGATTAAGTCTTGTTTCCAGTGAGTATTTAAACCTTTCAAGCACTAGCTGGAGGTAACTGGAATGACATCCATCTTTTCAGGTTGTTGTTCCTGCCCTATAGCTACAGAATCTTAGTTCTATTTTCTATAAATATTAAACTAGCTCATGCAAAACAGGACAGCTTTAGGTTGCAAGAACTGAGAATTTGATCTCAGAAAACCTTTTTTGAGGAGGCAGGCAAGACCAGTTCGAATTCCTTCAGGTAAGGAAGAAATTGTAGGAAAGAAGCATCCTGAATAAGTACTGTAAGTACTGAATTAAAGAACCTAACCCATAAACTGCATTGTGGGGAGAAAAGACCACAAAACAACTCACCCAAACCCCCATCACTTTTCAGCTGGCAAGCTGTGCAAAATTCCCCGACAAGCTAGTGAATCCAAAACAGAGATTACTGTGCAAGCAGGCCATGACCCTATTCCTACTTCTATGCTGAGTAGTTTGTTTTTAGGTTAATTTTTAAACTTTTCCCCTTCAGCATCAGTGCCACCTTATTCATTGCTGTGGATGCTGCTCAGCACACCAACAGCAAAAGCTGGACTGTATTGGACAGACTTCCATAGAAATTAGTGACCTATTAGGGATGTGGTGGTTCTTTTCTTGGAACAGCAAGAAAAGTTATGGAAAGGGTTTGAACAACCAGGAAGAACAATAATGAATAATTTCCCAGTTGGGTGTTATCCCTGCATTGCCCTTAGGAGGCAGGAGCCCTGAGGTGAGAGAAAGAGCGGTGTATGTAACCAGGTGGCTGAAAACTGCATGACAGTGCACACTTAAGAGTGTTTGGGTTTGAGGTGGGAAGGTGTACACAAGATTTCAGTCACTTTTACCACAGTCATTAATTTTTTATTTTATCTGGGGTTGTGTTTTGTTTTGGTCTTTTTTTCTTCTGTGGAGGTCCTGTGTATGTATCTGGTGGTGGTTTTATCAGAAAAGCTGTATGAATTGGCTGAGGTCCAAGATCCATTAAGGTTTCTAAGTGCCTTTTCAAATTATTTTCGTTTGAGTACTTACATGGAAGACAGATTGACAGATACTGTGAAGTGATTGATTACCTTCCCTTGTTAGCCTTCTTTCCCAGGGCAGACCTCTTCTCTAATACAGTGCTTGATTTATAGGGCAAATAGTGAAGTATATTCCTGCCCGCCCAGGGCCACCTGTTGATAAGAATACTGCTCCAGCTTTCATCACTTCCTCATTATGTTTATATCAGTTTCATATGTAAGCAGTATGTTTTAAGAGCAAACTTCCTCTGTCAGTTTTTATATAACCAAAAAAATTCCAAGATCCTTTTATCCAAAGAAGTTTAGATCATTTAAAAATAGCTATCATTATTTGGAGGAGCACTTGAACAAAGAATTTACTCCGTATTTAAGCAAAAACCTTTCAAATTCTCTGATTCTCAGAAATGTGGTGAACAAACATCGCTTGGAACTAAACTTTCCGAAAATGAAAAGCAAAAAGCAAACAAACAGAAAGGTTAAACGGAGTAAATTCTAGAAGTTGTTGCTCCTGATCATCAAAAAAATTGGGTTGAGTACCATTAGCCTGTGGGCTGGTTTTGGCTGGGGTAGAGTTAATTCTTTTCACAGTAGCTGGTATGGAGTTCTGTTTTGGATTTGTGCTGAACACAGTGCTGATAATTCAGGGATGTGCTCACACAGAGGTAAGGCCCTTTCAGCTTCTCACCCCTCTCCACCACTAACCAGGCTGGGGGTGCACAAGGAGCTGTGAGAGGACATAGCTGGAACAGTTGATCCCAACTGACCACAGGGATATTCCATTCCATATGGCATCATGCTCAGCATATAGATGTGGTGGAAAAAGGAGGAAGGAGAGGATATCGGGAGTTACAGCATGTGTCTTTCCAAAGACATGATGGAGCCCAGCTTTTCTGGAGATGACAGAACACCTGCCTGCCTATGGGAAATGGTTATTTAATTTCTTGGGTTGCTATGCTTTCATGCACAGCTTTTGCTTTACTTATTAAACTGTCTTTATCTCAGCCCATGAGTTTTCTCGCTTTTTCTCTTCTGATTCTCTTCCCCATCCCTCTGTGGGGGGAGTGAGTAAGCAGCTGCGTGGGACTTAGTTATGGGCTGGAGTTAAATCACAGCAGTTTGTGACTATGTAGCTCCCAAACTTCCTTTGATGATCTTTTTCACTGTGTGCTTGCAGTTATATGAGTCCAAGAGCTGATATTATATGTGTGGTTTCTTGCTATTTACCAAAGAATAGATCAGCAAAACAGAAAGATTAAAATAGCAATTTTCTAGCTAGAAGCACACTAGGAAATTAGTTTTTCCCTGACTTCTTGATGCACCAATATAAACAGGTTACAATGACCTGAATTCAACCTCAGACTGGGAAGTTTGAACTTCACATGATTGGCATTTACTCAGCAGCTCTTGCACTAGGCTAATTCCTAAGGGTCTGCTTTTTCAAAAGACGAGACATATTATTGTGACTAATTACTCAATTATTATTTTATTAAGTACTAATTGTTAATACTATTACTAAATTTTATTAATAATAATGCTGTTATTATTGGTGTTATGGAGGAGACACAAAGTACAGTGAATAGTTTACACCATTTCTGAGATTTTTACATAGAGTTCATGGCAGAATGGAAGTACTCCAAAGATTTTGGCCATCCAAAGATTTTGGCCAAATCAATTCTCACCCCAGATGGAGCTAGTTCTTTGAATCCTTCTAAGCTCCTAAATTCATCAGCAGCATTTATGCTGTAGTACTGTTGATGAAGGCCATTTGCAGCCCCTCAAGACAGGTCTAACCATATCTAGTACTTTCAGAGGAAAAGAGAGAAACCGAAAGACCTTATTACCTGCTTTGCTTTAGTTTGAGGAATTTGTACTGGTTGTTTCTCATTAATATTTGCAAGAAGAATCTTAGTCCACCCTTTCAACCAAAAGTCCCAGTAAGTCTTTTGTCTCTGGAATTATACCTGCAACACTTTTGTCTCTTAATGTCACTAAGCTGAACATAATAAAATTTTCCTCTTACTAGGAACAGAAGCTAGTTCACCCTCTGTCTCTTCCCACTTTGGTTCTTGCAGATTGCACTACTTTGTGGCTCCTTAGGGAGTTTAGTTACTGTATGAGAACTTTGAGCCAGCAGCCACTACTTCTTCGAGCAACAGCTGCCACAGTCTTCCCAAATTACTGACTGTTCTACTTCAGGTGCAAATGAGGGAACTGACTTCATGAATATAACACTAGATGCTCTGTAACACTGTAAGACTAGATCCTCCAGCAAGCCCAGTAGCTCCCTGGCCAGTGTGTGTCATCTGAAGCTGAAACTCAAGCCATCCTAGCCTGAGCGATGGCCAGACAGCAGTACTTCAACATAAATGTCTTTCATGTCCCTTTATGCTAAGTATCAACACCCTTGCCCTCCTTTAGTTGCATTTGCAAGGTTTCCCTAAGAGAGCTGGTCAGAATCTGTGGGTGGTTTTCTCTTTATTTTCCATACCCAGGGAGTCAGACAGGTGAAATGAATTAATCTAGACTAATCTCCAACTGTTTTAACTTAAAGTGAAACTTGAGCTTGAGATACACTGTAGTTTTCAAACTGTGCTTTAGTGCAGTGAGCAGGGAAAAGTTATGGTACAGATGAAATATGTATCTTTATACATCAATTTTATTTTAAGAGATGTTGAATCGCATCAAATCAGCATGGGGAATACCAGTCCAGACAATAACATCTGTTTGAACAGCAGGGCTTGCTGGGCCTCTTTTGTTTTCCCAAATTCCTCACTGAAGCATTTTGATTGCCAAGTCTAGGCTACTTTATAATATACTACCATTTGGCAGCTGTTCCTGCAAAAACTCTGCATAGATGGTGATGGCAACACTAGGACTTTGGTGCTAAACCCGGCAATGTTTCCCTCTGCAGCTTGGCTGTCTGTGGCAGTCAGGTCACAGAACTGCATGGGGCGAGAATACAAGTCGTGCCTGATGAGGTTTGACAAGTCAGGGTTTCACAAAACACACCCAATCTGTCATGTCTCACTTGCATTTAGACAAACTAGGAGAGTTTCAATTTTGCAAAAGCAGAGCAAGCCCAAGGCTCATAATCTGTGCTGCCACACCAGTAAGTGCAGGTGCGTGCACAAAATGTGCCATGTGTTTGTGCTATTTAGCATTTAGAGTGATATTCAGAAAGGTCATAAGGTGCCAAATAATGGTCCTTTTTTCTTCATTCTTTATAAGAGATAAAATTTTTACCTATAATAATTTTAGAACAATGAAATGATTTCTATGTAGAAATTTTATCTTTTTTTCTGAATAAATGAGATTCTTTTTTTCTTTTCTGCTGCAAAGGACCTTGGTAGAGTAGCAGTGGTTCCTCTCCTGCTCACCTCTTCAGTTTGCTGTCTGTATCTCTATGATAATAAAGAAGCAAAGAGCCAGGCATGTAGGGGTGACATCATCCCCATTCTCTGCTCCATGGAATCCCTCCCAGCAGTAGACATGCTTCCTTACTGCTTCTCCACGGCTATGTGGTACAAGGAAGATGGTGGTGACCATGATAAACCTCCTGGGCACTCACTGCAGCTGAATGCTCATCCATACAGTGGCATTGCTAACAAAGCTGGTGTATATTTCAAATTCCTAGGCAGCCTGTTTGGTTTCTGGGTGACATGAAGCAGATCTCTCCTGGGATCTGCTGTCCCTAGGTTGAAGAGTTGGAGCATGTTTATACAGTACCATTAGAGCTAGGGTTTACTGTGGGAAGAAAAAAATCCTACTTAAAACAGAACAAAAAAACCCCACAAACAAACAAAAAACCAAACAAAAACCAAACCAACAACAACAAAAACAAACAAACAAAACAAAAAAAAAACAAAAACAAAAAACCCCCAACCAACCAATCAAAAACAAAACAAACAAACAAACAAAACCAAAAAACCAAACTGTCTTTAAAACAGAGTTTGATTGTCCTGCTTAGTGCTCAGTTACAAGACAGATGACCCCATATGGTAAACGAAGGGCTAGACTGACATTTTTCTTATGAACTTTGCCGCAACCTCTAAATCACTACCACACATCATTTTTATTCCTTTAGCACAGCTTTTCTCCTGCAAAGCTAATTAAAAAGAAACATGATCTCATATTTTCATGAGTAGCAGGATTTTTGGTAGTTATCTTGTTCTCTCTGTCCTGAAGAACTTATTGATAAATTATCATCTAGATACCAAGACATCAAAACAGATAAGAAAAATTGAAGAGCTTCATTTCTGCAATTTGAAATTAGTCTGGAGCACTAAAAAATAAAGGTAATGAAAAATTGGGATGTCTCATCTGCCTGATTAAAGATCTAACAAGATGCATGACTGACACTCCTCTCCAATCTTTATTTATTTGTTTAATATTAAAAAATTCGTCAGATGTGTATAAACCATCTGCTGTGCTCAGAATCACTGAGCCTTGGTATATTATACATCTGCAAAGCATTTTCATTTGATGCCATTAACTATGAAAATTTGCAAATGAAAATTTCCATTAGAAAAAGCTGATGCTTTCTAAACATTTCTCATTATGGCCCAGTCTTTCCTGTTTTGTCCTCAACAGCTCCATTTTGATCATTACAGCTAAGATGCAGATTGCTTTGGCATGATAAATAACACTGGCCAAGTGACAGCAGCCAGGTTGGGTTCTTCTCAACAAGTTTGGGCCACTGAACCTGGTTATTTCCTCAGCGCACTGCAGAAATCTCCACCCAGAGATGGAGCCCTGGCTCAGCCAGAGGACTAAAGAGCAGCCTGGAACCTAGAGTGTGGTGTGGTGAGCATCATGGTCTAACGGTGCCGGGGTGAGCGGGAGAGCACGACCGTGTACGAGGAGTTTCAGACGGAGGAGGAAACTCTGTCTGCTGACCTGGGTGTCAGACAGCCCAGGAAGTGAGCATCCCAGCTGGCTATAATCTTGGCTGCCTTCTTCACGCCCCCCATGACAACTACGGTAAGCTGAACGATGTCTTAGCACTGCCCCTTCCCCTCCTGCAAGGGCAGGAAAAGCCCACAAACCTTCCTGGGCAGAAGAATGGTTGCAGGGGAATGTGGTAGGAAGCCCAGCCTGGGTCAGCTTTATCCAGACCTGTCATGCAACTGGTGTCGAGCTGTTGTCCTCTCTCTGACTCCGTTTGCCTACCTACCTACTGTGCCTTCTGCCTGCTGAAAGGTGTTGTGCGTTTGTACAGTAACAAGTGTGCTGGGATTTGCTGGGACAGCTGCTGTAATACAGCAAACATATGGAAATTAGAAGGAATGCATCAGTGCCATGAAAGAAACTAGCCCTTAGCTCCTGGATGCAAGCTGAAGCAAGACAAGCTGAAGCAGGTGCAGTCAGTTAACACTGTGTTACTTCAGGCATTGGACTTCCTGATTGACTCTTGTTCTTGATTTGACCACATACCTGTGGCTTTCAGTCATCCTTGTGCCTGCCAGCTGCAATATCTGAAAGATGTAAATCCCAGCCTTGTGCATGGGACCATTTGACCTTCAGTGCTAATAATCTCCTTCTGTCAGCAAAATTCCAGGAGAAGACCATGCACCAGAATAATAGTCCTTAACCCTCTGCTTCAGGGAGCCTTCTATGTAGCAGCAATGCTACGGGCCTCTTCAAGTCCCCTGAAGGAAAAAATGGTGATGCGGAGGTACCACCCTGACGAGTGAGGCATAATGTCACTGTACCAGGCCCCATCACATCATAGAAATGTCTTTCTCTGAGGAAAGGTGGTAGTTGACCCTCTACCTGTGCGCATGGAACTGCTCAGCTTTCCTGTCTATCAGTCAACACACAGACCCATGGAGGGGAAGTCATGGGTACCACACAGCAAAGATTTTATTTCACTAAAGAAAAAGGTGTGAATGGAGAATGCAAATTCTCATTTGTGAAGTACGAAACCAATTTTCAGGTCAATCCCTGTATGACTTGGGCTTCTCTTTAACTGCACCTGCACTAGCACTTCCCATTCACCTTGCAGGAGTAGTGATATGTGGAGCACATTTGTGGAGCAAAGTGAACTAGACACATCTGAAGAGATCAGTGAGCAGTTACAGAAATTGATGGACACAAGAGAACAACTGTGGAGATTATCCAAATGTCTTCTTGGGTCCAGGTCTCAATTATTAATACTGTCACCGGGGCCAGTTTCAAAGACAGACAACTTCCTATAGCTGTCTGCAAGGTTGCCCAAATAGGCACATACTATATATCATTAAACATGCTGTGTCCAAGGTGCATGTGCCCTGGGGCACTGGACTTAATTTTCCTGTACTAACAGTCTCTATATTCATACTGAAAAAATCAAAGATTGTTTACAGCTGGATCAAAGCTAATACTCACTACAAGCTAAACCACCCAAAAGATTATGAGATTACTAGAGATCTGGGAAAAATCCCAAATCCTCAGATGATGAATCCAAATGATGCCAAGGAGGTGTAATTTCTGGAAGGGGAGAAGGGACACATCCAGGAGCGATGACCATGAAGTAGCCCTACACAAGGGATCCCTATAAATTAAATTCTGTTTTACTATATCAGTCTTTGCACTGTTTTTTATAGTACACCTCTTTATTGCAGTGTGGTTTTCAGCAAAGTCTTCTTGTCTGCTTTGTTAAACCGTTTAATAAACACTTCTGGGTTTTGTTTAATTTTTGCAAAAATAACAACAGCAACCCAACATAGCACTGAGGTTTGGTGAGAGCAATAGGATGTCGTGAGGTGTTAACCGCAGGAGGTACACAGAGTACTAGTGCTCAGTTACTAAATACTGAAGTGCAAGGAAAGTCTGGGGACTGTGTCAGATTTCCTCAATATTTTGAAACTGCTTTAAGTGTTCAGGAGCACTTTTAACTACAATGAAGAGTAGTATGTTTCCACTTGAGTCTTTTAACCTATTCCATCACAGTTCTGTGGTTTATGGTGTGTTTTGGTTGTGTGGGGGTTTTTTTTGTTTGTTTATTTGGTTGTTTTTTTGGGTTTGGGACTTTTTTAACATCTCTTACTTTTCCACTGACGGAAAAAGAAACATAGATAAAACACAGTCCTGTAAATGACAATGTGTTATTTTTAGTTCCTGAACTATGCTTAGTTAGTTTATGCAGCTGAAAATGAAAAAGAAAATCCCCTGTCCTACAGCAATATGCATTCATGCATAGCTCCTAATAACTTAAATCCTTTAATTTGTCTGTAAAGGACACCCATTAAAGTTGTGTGTGGAGAAAGTGGGACAATCCTTTGTACATAATCCTCATACTTAAAAAAGTACAAATAATTTTTTTGTATAAGTGAGCAACTTCACTGTCCACCTGCACACACCCTTAACATGCCCAGAAATAGGCATCAGAAACCCAAATGCAACAGAGGAATCCTATTCTCTCCCTTGGTTTTTCCTGCATAGCTCTTTCTATTCTGTTGTGTTGCTTCTCATACAACCCAGGCAGTTAATCTCTCTGTGACTGGCATATTTTTTCTAAATTGCCTCTTCTCTCTGAATATGGAATATTCCCTTTCTTATGTTTTCTTCTTTGATGGATCTTTCAAAATTCTCATCCCAGCTGGTGCTTTCTCCCAGTCTGGGCCAGCCTTGCCAGGACTTTGAGTCAGCCTGACCGAAAAGCATGCTGAGGAGTTAGTGGCAGTGCAACAGCAGTAGTGGGCAAGGGTTGATGCCTAAGGCCCTGTCCAACATCAGTGTACTGACTCATATGGAGCCTGAGCAGCTGCTGTGCCCTCATCTTTGCCAATCACAGCTGTGGGCAGACCTTGGTGCCCCTCTTCAGACTAGACTTGGGGGGATGGAGGGGACAAATGAAGGAATTTGATGCCAGCACAGATTTGCTTTCTGAATGAGGTACATCTTTGGTCCTTTGTCTTTGCAACCACGTGACAATTCCCGTCTGAAGTCAATGGAAATTGAATTGAATGTAGAAGGTGACCTGGGAACTACTAATAGCGCTTCCACACAAACACCAAACTTGGTAGTCAGCAGCTCCACTAAATAAGCCAAATCTGAGTAAAATCCTATTTCTCTGGGCAAGTGCTACACAGCTATTCTTACGTTGCAGAAGAACGTTATACCAAGGATTAAATATTACCGTGCAAGTCCCACAGTGAGATTCCATGCCACAGCCACAATACAATGTGGGGCATTAGGCTGAGCAGCTCCTTCAAAGAAGTCCCAGAGTGTCTGCTGTTCCCTTAAGTTTCTGTGGCTGACATAGGCTAGCAGGATGCCTTGCAATTTCCTAGCACAAAGAGAAAAGGCTTGCATTTTCTTCTTGGTTTTCCAGTAAGGCTTGGACCTCAGAGTAACAGCTGTGTCAAAGTAGCCACATCTAGTCAGGAAGTCAAGCTTTCATTCTTCTCCAGGAGGACAAAGAGACATCTACACACCATTAATCACTAATGCATTGGCCCAAGCAGGTTTTCATCAGTCATTTTAAATGTCATTATAGAGGATGTAAGTGCTTTGAGAAGATAGCTTTCAGAGTGTATATTCCAGTCAGCTCCAGGAAGTCATCTGTATGTAATTTAGAAGCAGAAATTGTATTTGTTAAGGAGCTCCCACTTTCAACATGCTGCTTAATGTTATGCTAAATTATATGTCACACAGAGCAGACTGAGAGTCATAATAGTCACACTTGATGAACAGAATGAATCTCAAAAGGTAGGAAGTGGTCCTGCAATACATTATTCATGGTTGGCCAAATTAGCCCCAGAAACTGTAATAGGGGAAAAAAGGATAATGTATAGCTTTTTTTGCTCTTCGAAGATTCTGACTCCAATGTCATATTTGCTCTGCACATGATCTCCTTGCTTAAGGAATCTATAGAAAGAGTTTTCAGAGTGATTAGATTTTTCTGCATTGTAAGTTTAAAAGCTTACAGTATTTTAAAACAAAAATATTACTACTACTACAAAAACTTTATTAAAGTATTTTGTTTTATTTTAATAATCATTTGCTTCTGACCAGGAAATAACTAGTATTTTTTCTGGTGAGGCTGACATTTTAAGTTATTTGCATGGCAAGTCATCCTTTAAGAATATGAACTTTCTGGCAAGACAGAGAAATGAGGATGATCCCTGAATCTATCAGTAATTTTGTGCTGCAGATTAGTGCTCCAACAAGTGCATTCCCTGGACTAGAGGGAAAGAATCCATCCATAGCCCTCCTACACATATAAAACAAAACTAGTTTATTATCTCTGAGTTAGTTTGCATCAAAAAACAGGGCACAGACCTTTTTTCAAACAACTACATTAAAAAGATAATCTAAATATTCAAAATGCAGACAGTGCCTGACTTTCACATTCACTTTTACAAAGCTAACCTTTAAGTCTCTTGCTGAGAGTTAAACCAGACAAAGTTTCTCTATCACCTGTCATGATGAAAGACTGTAGTAGTCATTGGAAGAGGAGTTTTAACTATGCATAGTCATTTCTCATGTGTCCTGCATAGGTCATCTGGTTTGGGAGTTAACCAAGTCATAGAAAAAACTCCAAAGACCTAACCTTTTCAGGTCCCACTTCCACTTCTCAAGATGCCACTTGAGTGCCTAATTAATAAATGGGTTTGCCTTAAATACGTTTTTGCTTTATCTAGGTTTCCTCAGATGCTCAGGAGCTAACCATACTCTGAACTATCTGAAGCCAAGTATGCTTAATTGAAAGATAAGGAAAGTAAAAACAAAGGATTTGTACATTTGTTTCACATTCCTCTAACTTGACTCTGGGTTGGACTGAGATGCCCAAATTAAGAGCTTGATTACCACAAACCCCATATAGGAGCAAGAGAGACACAGTTCACTTCCTCCTGTTCCTTTGCTGATGTCAGGACTGCTGAACTTCAATATTTTGTATTAAAAAATGCCTAAGTTTAAGATGACTCTATTTCTACTCATGCACAAGCCATTTGAGTCTAATCCATTAGTTTTAACAAACATGTTCTCCAAAGTGACTTTAGTGTAGCTGAGGCTCTGGCCATCACCTAACTGACTGTACACGCCAGATCATATCAATTCGGCCAGCTTCCATTTCTACTTCTTTGTATAATTAATTCTAATTTAAAATTCTAACCCAATCTTTGCTAGTGCATATTATGAACTCTTGACTCAAATGAAAATCATATTCTGCTGAGGTTTTCTGGATTTTTTTTTACTTTAACATTTTTAAGTCATGGTAAAATCCAAGTTCAATAATTAGGTGTACATTATACACATCTATGACTGGAATTGAATGTTAGTTATCCAATTGAAAATAAATAATATTTACTGTTGTTAAAGTGAAAGAGGCAAAGAAATGATACTTCCTGGAGTGGATAATACTGTGTGCTTCCAGGTGATGGCAACCTACTGAAACAAGCTCAACATAGGAATGTAGCTCCACACGAGAAGCTGTTTACAGGCTAGTATCAGGTCAGTATTGGATTATATGTTATGTTAGCAATATACTTGCAGTAAAACAGCAAATTCAACTGTTGAACGGAGATGTGTTTTGCAGTGCTTTGTCTCTATATATAATTCACAGATTTGATCTTAACATTCTGCAATGATTGATCCCAGTGGGACTTCTGACATTTCAGCATTATGTACCAATAACTGAGACGTGCTACTCTTTTTCCTCTGCTATATTTTTGAAACAGCACTGAGAGCAGTGTGTTTCTGTCAGTAACCACGAGGTGGCATAACATGATCAGCAGAACAGCAGTCAAACCTTCCTTTTAATTTTCCTTTGTACATCATATTTCTTGGCATAAAAGGTTTAATGGTAAAAGACAGGCTGTAAAACTAGTTGAGCTTATTAGATACCTTACTCTATTACAAAAGCAATTACAAAGATACATATTTGTGTTCTTGTATTTTGTGGTGGTTTTCATTCTAGTAAATAATCTTTTTGAGTGTACTGCTACATGATGATGTTAAAAATAAAAATCCCTGTTCATTATTTTTTTTTCAGTTTGCTTTCTGCTACATAGTTCTGATTTTAGTGTGCTGCCTTTTGTAAGTCTGGCTTCCTTCTTTTCTCAAATCTCTTCTTATTTGTAGGGCTAGCCTGTCCAGCCTTCATTTTTCCTTTCAGATTATTGTGATGTGAAGTAGGTTTGATGAGTTGAAAACAACCAAAAGTCTAATTTCTTACAAACTAGACAGATTAATAAAAGTGTCTTTTAAATCTTATACATATTACACATGTGTTAGCTACATACCTAAGTTTAATACTTCTCCAAGAACACAGCTTACCTTAGGTAGACCCCTACTTTAGATAGTAACATCTTTATCACAGTGCATGAATTTAAGGAGAGTAGGCGGGGGAAAGACCTCATTGCAGTCTACGACTTCCTTTTGAGGGGAAGAGGGGGGGCAGGTACTGATCTCTTCTCTGTAGTGATCAGTGACAGGACCCAAGGGAACGGCCTGATGTTGTGTCAGGGGAGGTTTAGGTTGGATATCAGAAAGAGGTTCTTCACCCAGAGAGTGGTTGGGCTTTGGAACAGGCTCCCCAGGGAAATAGTCATAGCATCAACCCTGGTAGAGCTCAAGAAGTGTTTGGACAACACTCCTTGGCACATGGCGTGACTCTTGGGGATGGTCCTGTGCAGGGCTAGGAGCTGGATTCAATGATCCTTGTGGGTCCCTTCCAACTTAGCATATTCTGTGATTCTGTGATCACCAAAAGCTCATGAGAACTCATTTCTTGAGATCTGCCTTTTGTATTTTTTTGGGGTCAGAGAGGTCCAGGCACAGACACGACCACAGCACAGCACAGGTGAGCACTATAGCCCAGGGTCGAGGCTTAAATGCAGGTAAATGCAGCCCCTGACCACGACCAGGAAAGGTGTCCAAAGAGCTATTACCCAGCAGGTTGTTGTAGGGTGCAGAACCCAGGGGTGAGATCTGGCTGTGACAGTCAGACCCTCTTGCTCCTATCAGAACTTGAGTATCCTCCAGAGCTGCCAGCCAGTGCTGACACCACAATGGGTCTTGGGACCAGGCAATGGGCAGGCAACACTTTGTAGGTGATATTCTGGTCTCCAAACACCCAGAGGGACACTTCCTGCAGCAGTCCAGCCTCCTCTAAACTTCAGAAAAAACAGACTTATTTGAATTATAAGGCCTTTAGAAACCTAAGACCTTTAGAAATCAAAACATGATTCTGAATACACACACACACACACACATATATGCATAAGACTGGCATAAAAGGTTACTGGTTATCACACACCTGAGAGTCTGGCTGCAATTTATAAGCCAGGCAGCTTTATTTGCTAAGAAAAAAAAAGAGCAATTGCAATGTGGATTATTTATTTCAGATCAAGGTTGTTTAAACAAATTGTTGGCTTGCATTTGCCCCAGAACTTGGTACTCTACCTGCTTGATGCTCTGGTTCTGGGTACGCAGATAAAGCAGTATAAGTACACCCTAGTGACATTTTATTGAATAGTATGGGCCAACATGGGTAGTTGATTTGTTTGCTCATGTGTAACACAATTCCAAATATGTCATGTGCTAGGGGATGCTGTAACCCTTCCTTGTATATGATGCTCTACTAATTGGGCAGGTACTCAATGTTGTGGAAAATGAGAAATTAGATTACTCTTGGAATCACATTCTGCCAACTTAAAATTCGGCTTCAGCAAGTTTGCTTGGCACTGACTTAACAGGAGTGTTTTGAAAGCATGGTTGCATGTGGCTGGTGTGAAATAAATAGGAAACTGGGACAGAAAGCTTGAAGAACTGATATTGGGTCCTAGGGGGATAAGCAAAACAAGAAGAATCTTTTTTGCATTCCTGGTATTATCGATGCGTGGCTGCTGCTTAGTGAGACTACCTTCAGAGTCTGTTGCTGGTTTTGAGAGGCAACAGACCATGCAAGAGCAGCTATTCCACAAAGCTGTCATATCCAGGACTGTGTTGTGTGACTGATGAGCAGGTACTCATGGAAGCAGGAACTAAATCCAGATGTTTAATTTGCTTAAAATCAAAGAGAATCATTCAAACTATGACTTCTGAGAAGGAAGTGGAAATTATATCAAGAAACCATCATTTATCAGCAGATAAGACAGCTTATCAACCTAGGGAAAATGGCACAACTCATATGTAGCTGTCAAACAGCAAAGCAGTATGGGCCAGATCTACGTCTTTAGCTGCTAAATAATTATTTAGGGTCCTGAACAGCCTAGTGTCCCCTTACAGTGAAGCAGAGTGCTGCTGGTAATGCTGGGTGATCAGAGCTGCTCTGACATGCTCTGAGCACACCACCAGCACGCAATGCAGACATAGGTCTATAGGGCAAGTGCTGCAGCAGTAATCTCAATATGAAATATCTTCTTTATGTGCGTATTTCACAGATCTGAGTTCCCTGATTGTCCATAACACGTATTTTAGTTTGATTATCAAGCCTCTGCAAACTAATGAATCATTCGGGCTGATCCCTAGTTACAGTTGCAGGGATAATCAGCTCCCCCAACAGAGAGGGGAGAGAGACCACTTCTTTAAGGCTGCATTGATGAGGGCACTCTCCATCTCAGGGTGCAACCCAGCCACCCTGCTGTAAAAGCGCTATTCTGTCAGGCAGCAACATGACCCCATCACTCTGTTAGGCACTGTGTTGGACATTTTTTTCTGTCAAAACACTCATAGCAGGTAAGAGATTAACTCATTTGCAAAAAAAAAAAAAAAACCACATCCTGCTGACATTGAAGCTTTACATGAAAGGAACATTTTCTCAACTTAAAAAGAATTTTTTTCAGTGTCTAAAAGAGCTTCCAGGCTGTAATTTGTTATAATTAGACTAGATGAGGCTGATACTGGAAGGAGGCAAACCAATTAGTTTGGAATGTCAATTTTTTTTTGCCACTGTCAAAGTCTGTTAAAGGACCTTGATGGATTGCTGGGTTGGCTTTTTCAACATGATAATCCTCATGTGAAAGAAGGCAGGCAGTTGGGTGCAGAGAAGCACATTGCAGTCAGTGTTGAAAAAAAGGCTGCACCTGCCAACATGCTGCTTGGAGATGACAATGGTGTTGCAATGTCTGAGCTGTGGGCAACTGCAGGGAGAGGTGAAACTCAGGATCCAACCATGGAGAAGAGACTTTCATGGCAGTTGTGAACAAAGAAAGCCTTTACTCAAAGTTGTTTGAAAGGGACAAGTCAGCAGTTGTTTGGGCTAAAATCTGCCATTTTTTGAGCCAGACTACAGACTTTTGAGTGGCCCAATTATGTGTTCTCAGGTTTTAAACAAGAAAAATTAGTATTATCACATGCTAACCAGCAACCATACCCCTAGCTTCAAACTCTAATTATTAATATCTTATAAATGCCATCGTCTTTATAGCATCTTCTGCAGTACTGAAAAGAAGGAGTTATTGGATAAAACTGGATATAATTCCCATGATTTTAATTGGTAGAGCTCTATTATTTAGTTTAAAATTATTTATAAAATGTAGTTAGTGTCATATCGTAGCACTAAAAAACCCCTTTCAGCTAATCCAGGCTCTGAACTGTTTCATTTTAGAGAGCACTTTCAGATCAAAATTGAACTTCAAAAAATTTATTTATTTCAAACTTTTGTGTAAAAAATCTCTATGAATATGAAAGAGTCCAAGCAGTAATTCCAGAAATTGTACTATATAATCACTGTATGTCACTGCACCAGGGAAAAACTAGTTCATTTCTTTCTATAGTTTTTGTTTTCAGGTCCTGAAGACATCAGCTGCTCTTTTACAGAACTGGCAGTACCTGGCTCAGTCCTGGGTGAACATGTAGTGCTATATTTCTGTAGTTACATCTCCAGTTTTTCTGTCAGTTGAAGTACTATGGCAAATCTGATTCTCTGGGAAAAAACTGAATTAAGCAGAAACTTGAGGAAAGGAAAAATAAGTCTAAAATTTTGAAGGATAGATTTTCAGCTACCTTAAATTGTAAGAATATGACTTACTAATGCCACCAGAACAGTTTGCAGCAACTGATAATCTCTAAAGTTTTAAGATTGTCAGCAAATTCTGTTTTGCTGTAAAAACCTAGTCATTTCCTGAAGTTGCCTGTTACAGTAAAGCTTAAGAAAACTATCCAAGTTTATTTAGAAAGTTAACATTTATTCCCTACATAGCTGGCTCATCTGGGACCCACCTAACACCTTATTGAAAGTATATTTTATAAAAATAAAGGAACTACTGCTCAAGGCTTTCTACAAAAATGTTAGCCAATATCTTCTACTGTATTGGAGGACACAGCAATTAACATTCAAATCCACTTATTATTCTCAAGGTCTTTTTCCCCTAACATGTACAAGTTGACTGATACTATTTTGTGTGTTTCAGTCTAGAAAAGAATGACAGTTCCTTTTGGCATTGCCATCTGCCTTTTGGCTGCTTCTAATGAAGACAAATCCCTCTCAATCAGGATTGTTCTGTTCGTTAAGTGAGACAGATGGCACACTCACTGTATTAGTAAAGATTCTGAGATTTTAAGTGTATTTGGGATATACTGGATTGCATTCCCCAGCTAAAAAGTGATCAATATTTCAAATGGAAGAGAAGTCAGGTTCTGTCTTTGCAATATTTTTGTGACACATACACAGTTCTGAAGGACTTACACAAAGACAGGTTTTAGACACATTCAGACAAATTTGTAAAACATGGTCCAGCAGATATGTCTGTCTTGGTAGAAAATCAAATACATACTTCCAAACAGTGTCGAACCTGTGCAACCAAGGGGAATGTAGTGCTCCTTCCTGTTCCTCCAATGTGGTCCTGAGGGGAGCACTGAGTTCTGTTAGAGGCCTTTAATTTGCTAACCCATAATAATTAATGCAGGGAAATTAATGATGGACTGTAAAGACCAAAAGGGGAACAGTGTTGATAATGGGAATCATTGTGCTAGGTGCTACATCCTGGCCTGTCTCTGTACTTGAGAAAGTTGAAGCAAGATGGCTTCTGGAAACTGTCAGACACTGAAAGGTGCTCAGGTATTCCCATCTCTGAAGTTCTGGAGCCATTACAACACAAGACTGAACACACTGGCTGGGTAGACATCATCACTGTTTAAGGCATCATGTAAAAAAGAAAAATAAGCTGTTGGGCTAAACAGAAGTAATATATTATAAAAATAGATAAAATGTGTCTACCTTATTGAAATATTACAGATATAAAGCAATCCACACTGTATCTTTTTCATGATGCCTCAAAATTTATATTATACCTATTAATTTTGTGACATAGTACTTGGGTTTTAGAGCTAAGATGAGGTTTTCAAGATGGGACAAACCTGGTACTTTGCAATATTCTAGAATATAGGAGAAAGGAGCATATGAGGGAACACACAAATACATGAGAACAGATGGCATCTTCATACAAAGTATCCCTCTTTCTGGCCCAATCCGACTTCACACACACAGTCATACCATCTGAGGTATATCCAGTCCCAGAAATACTACTGAAGGTTCTTTTTCAGTTGCTGTTTCTTGTTGTCTTTCTCTTAATACTTACTTCATACTCGGTTTCAGGGAAGGTTAACCAAAGTTCAGGTTGTGTTTTCTCCGAAGTTGGTGACGTCTTTGAGTTAACTAGCTGGAAAGCAGATGGATGCATCACAAGACTCTTGCTGCCTGAAAATGATAGACTCTACTTCCATTGTATTTCTTACCATCCCCAATAGATTCATATTGGTAAATAACACAGATTTTAGGAGGGAAAGGATCAAGACAAGCTTTCGTCTAGCTCTCATCTGCTCAGACTTGACAATACACAATACAAAGAAGACTGCAAATTTAGGATCTAAATGTTTAGATCAGCTGAAGATTGCCTAGGGTATTTATGAAGGAACTCGGAGGACCTCTGTTCAGTCTCTGGTGGAGAGGTAATGAAACACACACCAGAAGGAACGTCCTTCCTGACAGTCCCCCCAAAGAAACCATGAAGTTAAAATAGTGCAAACCCACAAACAGTCCCAAAACCCCAATGGGGACACAGAGGTTCTGTAGAGACACATGACTTTCTGGGGCATACAAATCTACACAGCACTTTATATTGTAATTAAGAAGAAAAAAATAAAATGTTCTGTTAAAAAGACTGCCAGTTCTCCAGAGAAAATAGCTTTGTGTATCACTTTATGCTAGTGGTGACAGAATAGAAAACAAAATACCACAGTTACATACATGTTCTTTGTCTAGAAGTATTTACAAATAACTTTACAAATTTTTACACACATTTTCAGTTTTGCTTGTTTACTTTTAAATTAAGAGGAAAATTAGTCCCCAGAGGCTTCTAAGGCTTCAGTTGGTACCTTGTACTGTACATTCATGCTTGGCTTCTTCCTGGGAGAAGGGAGGAAAGGAGTTTAAAAATGTGCAAATCACAGACATCTAAACAGCCCTGGATGTAAAGGTTCCTAGAGACTGACACCCATAGAGCAGTCGTCCTACTTCTCTTCAAATCAGAGATAGCTTCTGGTGGTGGATTCAGGGCAAAAGAGACTATGAAAGGAAAAGGAATCATATCTGAATTGCTATAATTAGGTGAGTATGTTAGTGCTTGAACATCTGGGTAAGAAGAGTCATAGATCAATTCCTACCGCATTCAGCAGTTCAAACAATGCAAGGAGTGGACATTGTGAATTCTAAATATAGCATTGAAATGATCTCTTGCACACTGTTAGGATTTGACTCCTGCTGCATATTTTGGAGTCAAAACTACTGTTAATTTACACAATCTTGACCAGGCACAGTATGATCCTATCAGTCAAAAAATACTGACATTGTTTAGAAAGACACACCCTTCTAGTTTTCACAGGTTGTTTTGTTTTCATGCCTCAACACTAAACGTTGTAAAAATATTGAAATTAAAAAAGAAAAAAATTTACAATTTACAAGTGTCCTTATAAGTAATCAGAAATTCAAGATCATCTACAAAGATCTACGAAATAACAACGCAGATAATGACACTGAGCCTGTGGGAAGAACGTTCCACATGCCGTGAGGAACGGATGGTGGGTTTCTTCCAGAACGATGAGTCACAAGTCTTGTCTTCTAAAATCTGTTTCTTCAGCTACAGCAGCAGAAGTCTTGAGTCCATGTTCATTACTTACTTCGACCTAAAAGCAGGAGATATGCATTACTTACAAATGAAAACTTATTCTGTTTACCTCCTAATTTGTGAGCTGTAAATTCATACCAATGGACAGGTTAGTGACTAATGAACAAGTGGATAACTCTCATCTGGTCACTAATTTCCTCAGCTGTAAGACTCACATATAAGGTCAAGAACGAATAATTAGGTACAAAGCAGTAGCTTTGTATTATGTATACCACAAAAGCAAGAAACACTTGGGGAAAAATCCCACAGCTGGTGAAACATGTCTAAAGCTCACACAATAACAGATTCAGTTTAGCATAACATATTTTAACAGTGTAAGATGCATTTTCAACTGGTTGTAAAATTCTGACATCACCTGCTTATAAACTTGTGCATTTGAGCTGGACTCACACTATTTATAGTTCTCACCACAACACACGTGCTGAATCTATGTGTTCTCACATGACTCCCTGTACATCACGTTTACTTGTGTAATCTTGAAAAATCTATGTTGGTCTTTCAGAGCAATTTTAAGATGGGTAAAGTCTCAGGGGAAGATAAAAACAGGATGGGATCACACAGGTCCATCACAGAGTAATAACCTCTCCACTGTCACATTTTCTCATACACTGAATCAGTTCCACGAGCAGAAGTTAGCAATATTCTTAGAAATGCTAGGGACATCCCTAAATGGAACTAGGGATTCAGTCTGTTTAGATATGGTTGCCCAAAGCTATAGTAGTTTTATTTTACTATATTATTATTATTACAATCATCATAATAATTATAATTACTATATAATATTATTATATTAGTTTCTGACACTATTATTGTGATAATATATTATTAATGTATTATAATACAGTTATTATTAATAAGAATAAAATCTAATGCAAACCAAAATGCAACTTCTTATTTTTTTCTTCTAGTAGCCATGCTCCTGTCTTTTCCAGTGGCAGTACATGAAGCAATTCTAAATACTACAGAGTGACCAGACTCTTGACACAGACAAATAGACACAACAGTCTTCTTTATAGTCCTGGTGCTTTAGTCTCAAATAGAACATGACAATTTTTTTCCACTCTACTGTTGTCACCTGCCTTATACACATCTCAGTTGAAACTCTGTGATTCAGGGCAATGATCCTGCTTCTTGTCCCGTAGCCTAATGGAATTATAGCCAGAACAAAGAGCAGACAAGCAAGCTATGATGATTCATATTTGGATTAAAATTTGTTCCCCATGGGAACAAGTTCAAATTCACCCCTCTCTGAGGGGTGAAAAGGAAAACTAATTTTAGTCTTGCTAATCATTAGTAATTATGGTAGTACTAAGTAAAAATTATACTGAGTATGAGTACTTGATAAAAACAGACTGTCTTCCACATGGTTTGGATGAGACCACAGTCTTGTATTTTCAATGGGTGATGCCTAGTTAATTTATGAATGAAATAAGGGAAATAAAAGGGATGAGAAAAATGGAAATATAGCCAAGCTTTAATCTATAAAATAACATTTATGAAGGCTTTTAATGTATTTTTACAAGCATTATTCATGTTCAATTCTAAGGGAACAGAGATGGAGTTTTGCACAGCCTGGGCACCAGAAGTCACATTTATAAGGGATACTGTGGATTCTCAGACTATATATAACTGATATAGATAGCAATTCACTCATCAAAGGAAGTCAAGAAGGGAAACGAGCTGCAGAGAGATAAGCATCTGCAAATTTCTGGCACAATCCACTGACAAAGTTATGTCCACCAATTTGGCTTTTAATTCAAATTTTGATCACTGATAGTAATTTTCCTCCCAGCTTATGTAAAGATACTCTCTGTATCTTTCAATACATAAACCCAAAACATCAATAAAGAAAACAATACAATATAGTTTCCCTCTCAGTTTTATATTTCTTGAAGCAATAAAGAAGCCAGAGAGGGTCCTCCCAGCTGTACAAGAATACGCATACATGGGAAATGGGAAGATGCCATCTATTCTCCAGTATCAGCTCACCAACAACTCCGAAATCCTTTGAGCTACTTATCGAAAATCTGCCAGCAAAGAACAAATTATCAGATGTTGTGTCTCTTCTACTGCAAAACAAATTAAAATATTTTGCAGGAATGTATTTTAAGTTTTCTGTGAATATGTCTTTAATTATAGTAAGTTCGCTAAGAAGGTGTTAAACATTTATTCACTTAATTCTTACAACTAACCTGAATGCAGATTTAGAGATTAAAATCCTTCACAGAGAGGTATAAATGCTGTAGGTGCAGCTTTCTTGCTTCTGAATAACAGTTTAACTTTTTCCTCTGACAGCTTATTCAAAAGGGTCAAACTCCCATTTTGCAGTTGTCTTTCCCACAGAAAATGCAGCAAAATTGACATTTAATGAAATATTACTGAAAACCATAGATTTCAATGTAGGGCACGTACTTAATCAAAAGCCAAAATGTTCATGTGGTAATGTGATATTTCTTCCTGTTCTAGCATACACCATGTTTTTGGGCCTTCATAATCCTAAAATGTTTAGCTAAATATTTAGTAAATTTTGTCTGTGTTTATTTCTACAAACTGAAAGCTGCATCATGAATAAAATATATTTTTAAAACATGCAAAAATTAATAAAGTCACAAACTTTAGGTGTCAAGTTCCAACTCAAAACATTTGGTTAGCAACTGTCCACTTTAAATTAAAACCCCAAGTACATGTGCACATGCATACACCAGGAAAAACCTTCAACCCATTTTAATTCTGTTAACTGATAAATAAAATACAGTAAGTCATTAAATCAGTTTCAATTACCTGTACATGGGTTTCGTGTTGCATTTAAGATGCATGAAAGGCCCAAAGGTAAATTTAAAGACAGAAAGCAACAGCACAACTTCCAACCATATAAGAATTTCTAAATTAACATTTTTTGGTTTACCAATAATACTTTGCAAAATCATCTATTTGAAGTGATACAAGCTTCTGCTAAAATATATGTACTAGTAATGTCTCCCCATATCTTAATTTATTTCAAATAAAAAGAATAGATACGCATCCAAACTTATTCATTAGGTAGCAGAGCAGGAAGAGTCTATGAAAACATATGATTTTTATGGTGTGAGCAAATAAGTGATGACAAAGAGATAATGAACTTCCAGTGAAACTTGACAGATAGTTAGATTTTAAGCTGACTAGCAGTTTTTCAGCAAACATTTTTCTTTCAGTAGCTAGACAAATGTAAAAGCTTCTGCTTTTCTATAAATGGGTTAATCTCATTAAGATTTCTGCAGCAGCAGCAGCCATAAACCAGCTCTTTTCTTGCTAAAAAGTCAGCAGGGAATCAATTCCATCCTTCACTGAGAGGCTCTCCTTGTGTTAAGATGAGGCACAACATGGCAGACATGGTGCTATCTACTAATCCTTGTTTTAGCGGGTATGTCATCAATGACAAAGTGTCCTTACTCAAATGTTTTATCCGGATTAATTTTTAATTAAATTCTAATTAAAATATAATTAAATTATAAGTAATCTGATGCCGAAATTATTTTAGGAGAAGGTTAGCTTTCAGTTCAGTTAGAAGGATTAATGTAGTCCATAGGACCAGAACCTTACCTATAGGCTTTACAGGCTTTAACTCAACATGTTCCTGGGGGGGCTGTCGGTAGGAGTATGTGTCAAGTCCGCCTATGAAATCAACTGAAAACACAACAGTTCCAGAAATGAACAAATGGAAATGAAAATATGTCAACTGAAAAAGAAATACGGACAAATTATGTTAAAAAAAAAAAATAGTAAGCGCATGCACAAGTTACAAACCAAGTAGGTAAAGATGGTGTGGAAACTGCTTACAGAAGGCTCTGTGCTCTGTCTTCCTTGGGGTCTATTTAGCCCCGTGCCCGCCAAGACAGGCTAGCATTTGTTTGACAAGAAACACATGCTCCTGCCAGCGTGAGGCACCACTGCAAAGGGGGCGTTCATGGATGTGCGGAGTGGGTAAACAGAAACCACCAAAGGGTAATGTAGCTGATTCTCTTTAGGGCAATCTCACCACATATATATATATATATATATATATGTACACACATATATAATTTTATATATATATATGTAATATATCTAAAAATATAAATGCATTTATATATTACCCTTTAAACTCCTTTTGAAGAGTTTAGAAATTTATGCAATTATAACAGTTTAGCTTGTGAACCTAATTTCACCTAAACTCTTAAAGCTCAATGGACTTGCAGGAATGTAAAGCATCAACAAAAAACAGAGGTGTGAGCACTGAGTTAAGAATAAACAGGTGATAACTAAATGTGAAAAAAACAGCAGCGTCTTCACTCAATGAACTTCTGGGGTTAGGAAGCCTTCCCAGAATCCTTCCACTTTCTCTCAAGGTTTCTATGTCAGAAATAATGTGAGGATATCTGCTCTTGAGAACTTTTTTGTTCCTTCTATGGTCATAATGGTTTTAAAATAAGACGTTTTAGTTTGAATCTTGTATTTTGTGGTTTTGGTAAGATTTTAAGCAGTTTCAAGATGCCACAAGTCCAAGCTATCCCAGAAATCTTAAAAGCAGGTTTGTGAAAGGCTATTCTGTTGATTTTGAAAGGCTTTTTGCAGACCCGCCCAGAGCTGACAAATTCACAGCACATTAGGATCCTTTGCTCACATGGAAAACAACTGCCTTCATTTGTCCTAAACAGAATTTGATACTCATTGTGCTAATGGCTGTGTGAGAAATACCTAATAAGAAACAGCCTCTTCCCAGTCAATGTGTGCACTAGGTAGACAAGAAAAAGTGCTCATCTAGGATGAGGGGATGGCAAAATAAGGCTTAGAGATTGAAGGACTGGTGAAATACCTACTGGTTTACCAATAATATTTTGCAAAATCATCTATTTGAAGTTACATGAGCTTAATATTGGAAATGCTCCTGTTGGTTTAGTTGTCTCTCCTGAGTCCAGGAAAGGGGTAACTTGGATGAAAATTGAACTTGATGTACTTCAATCATACAGCATCGCCTTTGCCCCAGGGCTGTTTTCTCACAACTGTCTGAGCAGGACATAATGTTGAAGAGCTAGCAGGCCTAGTGCCAATCCCAGTCTATATCCACCTCCTCTTCCTTTCATGTTGCAGCTCTCCTTCGGAAAGTTGTCACTAAATGAAACAATATACATCAAAATTTACTTCAGCACTAATGGGACTGAAGCCTTACAAAGGAAATATTTGCAGATAAATTTTTGTGAAAGTTCATTTTAAAAATCATGAAATCATAGAATGGTTTGAGTTGGAAGGGGCCTTCAAGATCATCTAGTTCCAACCCCACTGCTGTGGGCAGGGACACCTTCCACTACACCAGGTTGCTCACCACATTCACAGTAAAAAATTTCTTCCATTAGGAAGAAACCTACCCTCTTTCAGTTTGAAGCCATTCCCCTTTGCCCTGTCACTCACCACATGCTCTTGGAACTAGTCTCTCAGCATCTTTCTTGTAGGCTCCCTTCAGGTAGTGGAAGGCTGCAATTAGGTGGTCATGAAGCATTCTCTTCTCCAACCTGAATAATACGAATTGTCTTAACCTTCCCTAAAAGGAGAGATGCTCCATCCCTTTAACCTACTTGGTGTCCCTCCTCTGGACTTGCTGTGAATGGGTCGATGTCCTTTGTGTGCTGGGAACTCCAGAGCTCAGTATGTCTAATATATTACCTAGTTACTGAACAACTTTTTAGAATAAATAACAACTACAGTTTTGTTTGGTTTTGTTTTTTTTTTTAGTTATGTACTTTAGTTTTCCCTGATTTCTGAAGGTTTGGGCATTTTTGTTTTGTTTTGTTTTGTTGGTTTTTTACTGAGCACATGTTAACACAAGGAGTTAACAGAATGTTTTTGAGACAATTCCTCTCAGCAATCACAGGCATCATCTGCAATTGTAAGCATGGAGACCACGTAATTAGCCCTTCCACCAACAAATCTTTTTGAGCAAGAAATGAAGTCAAGAAGTATTAATGATTGACAACATAGATGTGTCTTTGTCTGACAAAGAGAATGTATTTAAAAGCACCATACAGCAGATGTTCAGATGAGCTGCTCAAACCTATTTAGCCAAGGCTTTCCCTTTTGCAATATATATATATAGAATTAAAGTTGAAATTCACCTTAAAATTCGTGTGAAGCTAATTCTCAAGGCAAGAAGCTGCTCTATCACACAAGGCAACGGAATGTGCCATTTTTCATTATGCACTCTATTTTATAGCTGATAGCTCTTTAATACGAAGAGTCATCATCAATTATTTGAATAATTCAAGTTGCTTTTAGTTTTAAAAATCCATTCTGATTTTACCTGATATTTTCATCACTTATACTTAGTATACTTCCAGGACTAAGACCACAAATGGCCATTAAACAGAGAAAATTGAATTTTTATTTTCATTGGTCACAGAGACATTACTATGTACTTTTCAGTGCAAATAAACATCAAATACTTTAAAACTTTTGGATGCATGCATACCTCTTTTTAATTGGCCAAAAGTAAACAGCACATTTTTACAGGTTTTCCAAAGGGAAAACATTGGTTTAAGGATGATATAAAATAATTGTTTTTGTGTATTTCTGGCCTGGTTAATGGATTATGGATAATTTCTGTCACAGATTAATAGGACTACAATAATTAGCTTCAGAAAATTGCATATGTCTGGAAGAAACTTCAGCAAAAAGCTCAGGGTTCTATACAGTTCTATAATACTATGCATTAAATTAAAAAAAAAACAAACCCACAACTTGTTAGCAGTAGGGATATTCAGTCACTAAACAATGAACACCCCACGTAGTCCAGTCATTAACTACAGTCATGCAGAGAGAAACTTAAAATCCCAGGGAAAGGATTTTTTAGCATCCCACGGATAATAGCAGGTTATAGAACAAGCTGGTTATTTTATCTGCAGCTGGCTGCAAAACATGATCCATATTCCCAGGGAATTGCCCTCTCCTTGTGTCACCTCAGTTTTGTGGTCATGCTGGATGCTTAATGGCCAGTATGAAATGTTCCTTTAGAGTTCACTACCTGCTGTGCTTGGAAGTGCACATCGGTGCTGTCTGTCCACTGTGGGCAGTCCATTAAAGTGATGTTCATTCATTCATGGGCCATATCAGAGGAACAGTTGTCATAATCTGCCTGAGCGAGAAAAGTGCAACACACTGCTGGCTGAAGAAAGTGTAGCCGGCGTCCTCAGTAATTTTGAGGGTTATTCTTTTCTAGACAGGTGACATTTTGGTTTGCCTTACTACTATTTATCCAGTGCATTCACCCATATGTCGCTTAAAATTTGCTTTGCTTTGAATGTAGCGCAAAAGAATCAGAGCTCTGAAAAAAAATCCTTTCTCCTTTTCCACCCTCTCATCTGAAATTCAGCTTCTCTGGCAATATCCCATTCACCTAATGGCAGGCCCTGTGCAAATTGCTGCCAGAGCTTGTCAGCTCATTGGTATATTACTAATTTCTTCTTTCAAAGTTGGCAAATTCTAAGCATGTCTGGAGGTGTAGGGTATGAACATGGCAGCAATATGCCAATAGCACAACTCTCAGTAAATCCTGCAGTCTCTTGGCCTGGAATACCTTAGATCCTATTGATGCTTGCCTCCCTTTTTTATAAATGACTGTAAGCCCCAAAACTGATGGTTTGAATGGCTGGCATCTCCAGCTGTCCCCTTTCCAAGAGAGGGGCAGACTAGCAGCTGCTTGAACTTGTGTTTTTATGTACAGAAGATTTTCTTAACCTGCCGGGTTCCAAATGTTACTTTGCATTGAATTATTTTCCTTGTACTGAGATTTTTTTTTTTTTAATGGCAATATATCAATGCAATTACATTCATTAAGAAAAGGTATGTAACTTAGGAGGGTGTAACTAACAGAAAAGGAGCCAAAATCAATAAGAAAGAGGAAGTAAAACAGGGAGATTGATGATAAGCCAGTGCTAGATGCAAAAGATCCAAACTTTGGACTTTCCACTTGTAGCTTATATAAACTTTCCAGATAAGCATGTTTTTTTCATAGAGTGTCTACTTTTTTCAGTTGCCTTCTATTCTCAAGAGATACACTGCCCTTACACCTTTCACTGTACCACCCAGACTGACCTAACTATCTGTCTGGAGCCAATATTATCCATTTTCATACTAAGTCTGAGCACCTAAGCCTCATATCATGTAGCAGAAGAATCACACATTCCTATGCAGTATCCCAGGAATATCTTCTCATTTATATAGAGGACTAAAGTAGGTAAAATGTGTGCAAGACAATTAAGAAAAGGAGAAGAGGCATCAGTAATGATATGTGGCACTCTGATTGCTGCTCTATCTCTATAAAGTACTGACAGATGGTAATCAGGTTAAAACAGGATAAAATGGTAGAAGATTACTAAGATACAACCTTTTACTTAAATTTTTATTACTGGAAGGTAAAAGGGGAATATTTCAATGTTCCACAGCAATTATTAAGATATTTTCACCAGATTTATTTCTTAGTCTTCACCTAGTGAGATAGATCACAACTTTAAAAACCTTGTAACATGTAAGTACCACATTTCTCTGCAGCACTGTGCTGAAAGAAGCATCCTCTCACAAGTTGCCTTAGAAAGGGAAATTTTTATTATGGTCTTTGCTACTGAACTCTCTCCTCATTTGATCGGTGATGTGACATCCAAGATATCAATATATGATATTCAAAGACTTTTTATTCTCCAAGGATACAACTGCCCAGTAAGATGAAGGAAGTATGAAGAAGATCTAAGATATTAGGAAGAGAAAATTGCTCAAACCTTCTTAACCCAGATCCCGCAGTCATTCAAAATCTGAAAGTATCTTTCCAAAATCTTCTCCCTGCCATGCCTTTGAAAGATATTTACAGCCATCCCATCCCATTACTGAAGTTAAATGACAGACTGCCTATATTTTTTTTTCTTAAATTAAGCATTTCCCAGTCACTTTCAAGTCATTAAGTACTCCTGGCTACTACATGGTAAAAGTCCCTAGAAGAGTACAGTCATTGCATATAAGGCCCCTGGAAGAAATGTTTGTCACAAGTTTATTATTACTAATTTAGTAGCAGGAAAAAAACAACTTTAGGCTGCAGATATGTAGGAATCATTTCCTTTAGGCTTTAGCAAACATCTATTTTTCATGGTGTTGTGCTATCTGCAAAGTTTAAGTTGATGAGGAATAGTTTTCTATTTTGGTTTAAAATGTTATATTGTATTGTCTCCAAATACTTATCAGCCTGGGCATCAAACGGCCCATATATTTCAGCAGAGTTGGCTATGACTTACATTATTCTTCAGCAAAGATGTTCAAACCAATTATTTCTGATAATACATTTTCTTTGCATATTGGTCACTATTTTTTCATTTTAATGAAAATGCTAACATCTTAATGAGAATGCTAATATATGGAAGTTGGATTTAAAAACATTTCAAACAGAGAAAGCCTTTTTTTCTGAGGCTTATATTTAAAGGTGCTATTGCTAGTTCTAGAATGAGATTTCAAATACAGTGAAGCTTATCCATTTTTCTACATAGGACCAAAGTAAATTGCAAATAATTCTAATTAAAACTTCCTACATAATTTTCTTATACAGTGAGAAAATTAGAAATGTGAAAAATCTTAGCTCACTTGTTTTCACTAATTACTGATTTTCCCCTCCTTGGCACACTTTCTGATCTAATCCCTTTTGGTGCAAAATGCTATGTGATTCCCTCTTTCTCTTGCCATTAAAGTTATTATACTGCCTATGTACAAATTAGGCCTGCAAAGGAAAAGTAAACTACGCATAAAAGATATTAAATGCCTGGAAATCACATCTATCAGTTATATTCAAACAATCATCATCATGGCTGGGCTTCGTGAACAAAGATTAGGGAAAGGTCTCTACCCACGTTTGTCACAAGCGCGCTGGTGGCTAAACAGGCCAATACGAGACAGGTATGTCCAGTTGCAAAAAGCACAGCAGAAAGACTCCTTAGGTGGTATATTCTGCAAGGCACGATTCTTTCTGTCTTGTCTTTTCTCCTCAAGAGTGATCCTGCGTGCTTTCTCAAAGGCATCAGCAGCGTTATAGATGTTGTGTCTCCAGGCCTCCCGGTTGGAGGCCAGAGTAGACCAGTTATGTTGATCAATGTGGCCAAGGCTGAGATGTTGTTTCAGGGAGTCCTTGTATCTTCTCTTCAGGGCTCCTCTCATGTGGCAGCCGGTGGCAAGTTCACCATAAAGCAAGATCTTAGGGAGGCGGTGGTCCTTCATCCTGGAGACGTGCCCTGCCCAGCGCAGCTGTGTTCTCAGCAACAATACTAAGAGGGAAATATGCCATTGAGTTTTCACACTATGTACACACTCAATTGACTAAAATGGCAGCTCAAATAGTAAGTAAAGACTGTTGTACAGAAGGCTGTAACAGCTTCAGTCACATCTCCAGAAACATGATCTTCATAATAAACGTGTCCAAGTTGGCTTCGAAAGAGATAGAACTCTGAATTTGCCTTTTGAAGTTATGCTTTGATCTTTTTTTAGTATTCTGATTCAGGAATACATGAAATGTATTAACGTGTCTTTATACTACTGCTGAGCTTGATGTCATAAACTACAGAGTTCTTTCAAAAATGTTTAGTGCAGATGCTTGGATGTATTGGAATTGATCTATTCCACTTATAGTTCATTGCTAGGTCATAAGTTAGGTGGTTTGTTCCTTCGAGTTGTTTTTTTTTCCCTATCATTTGAGTACCATGAGGATCTACTTCTCTACTGCTGTTTTTTGTACCCATACCAATATCTTTTGGCTTCAGTTATTTGCCAGTATGATACAATTATTTATTTTTGAGAAAATGCTTAAGTACTTATATCTGCCTGGTTATTATATATACAAGAATATCACAACTGCTGTTAATAACCTTAACTACAAGTCAGATATTTTGATATGTGAAATTATTATTCCCTTTATATAATGCTGACCCTGTTCAATTCTAATGAATAATTAAGGATAAAATTCCTACAGCAAAGTATTTACATGATCAAATACATGACATAAAGCCATGCCTTTTAGAACACATGTGACATTTGAAGGAAAGGATTTCTATGTGTCAAAGAAAATTCACATCATCCATTCACAACAGAACACTCTTTTAAAAAGAAAGTTACAGGACTGGAGGGATTCTTTTTATCAGTGAGTGATTCTGGATTTTTGTTCCCACCTTCCTAGTGATGAAAGACTGCCCCTGAAGCTTGCTGCTATCATCCTCTGTGACATGGTACTTGCTTCACGTGTTTGTATCTTTTCTTATGAAGACTGAACAGGAGTGAGCCAAGGATGTTCAGGAGAGTGTGTCTGTGTTCATGGCACAGCACAGGACACAAGCCAAAGAGGCAAGGAGCTGCTAACCTACTCATCAAATAGAGGTTGCAGTGGGGAGCAGCAAAATAGGCAGGTCTTGCAGATGATGGTAAGAACTTGGGAGACCAAGTAGAGCGTGCTGCAAGTCAAGAAGCCAGAGACTTGGCTGAGACAGAAATGGGAAGCACCGTTTTCCAACTGCATAGACAAAGACAACAATGGAGGAAAGGCTATAAGCCTCTCATTTCTATTCTGTATGATCCAGTAAGTTTGAGTTTTCCATTTAAAAAGCATGCTAGTTTAAAATTCTGTTAAATCTGCCTTTTTAAAATTTTGTATTGTGGTATTTTTGGGAGTTTTCTATAAAGAGGACTGTGCACAGCCACTTCAAAGGTCACATTCAGCCCATGTTGCAATTTTTCTTGTCTTTCCCTTGTAGCCCTTTTTTTATTTGCTTTAAAATCTGCTTAACATCTCTTCCTGTTAATGTCCTTCTTCCCTCACCCTTCCTTTCTTTATTAGTAGCTGACTTCTCTGTGATCCAGGTACAGAAGTACCTTTCAAGGTACATCTTTACCTTGAAAGACTTGATATCTTGAACTTGATACAGATGCCAAAACATGTACCTTCAGTAACCTGAGATATCAGGTATCAGCTTTTCCAAAATACTAATCTGATGGTATTTTCCATTTTATGATATCAAACCCATTAACACTGTTTAACATTGTTTTCCATTTCAGGTGATGCTGTTTCCATTTCCTCATCCTCATTCTCATTTACCATCCTGCCTTTGCCTCCATGACCATCAGTGATATCTTGTGTAGAAATCCTGCTTCACCATATGATATTTTCTTCTTAGTGTGGGGCATTGTATGCATTCCCTTCTCTGCAATAGCCCTGCACTCACAGCTACACCTTTCTTAGCAGTGGTCTGCTTCAATCCTTGAGGAGGCTAACCCCAAGGTTTTCCATCACATATCTTCGAGGGTTTTAGCCTCTTTAAAATCCAAACTAGCTTTTTTCCTTTGCTAAGCACACAATGGAGACCCCACATTCTCCCTCCCAGCACATAAGCCTGTGGTCCTACTGTGCCTTCTCTGAATTCAAGCCTACAGACAAGAAACAGAAGTGGATAAACCCCTTCTGTGATCTCCAGATCTCAGTCTCCTCCTTCCAATCTTTTATCTGTGTGAAGGAACACAAACCAGTAAGCTATTTTGATTGTTCTTGCCTTTAGTTTTTCAAGATGAGGAAGCCATCAAAATAATCCTTCAGTTGATCAGTGTCATGACAGCCTTCTCAAGCCTCAGTAAATGCACTTTCAAGTCCTTCTATGCTACCCTTAGTCTGTCCCAGAACGTATGATCATCCAGTATTTCAGAGCCATTGTGGATATATATGTCTGCTAAGTGTACTAAATCACATCTAAATGCATCCATGAGGAATTGTTTGTCTCCATGAGTCTTTCTCTGCAAATGAGGATCTCTATTTCACCTCATATTTTTATTGCTTTTTTCCTGCTCTATCTTCATATTCAACTTGCTCATTTCTTAGTATTGCTTTTGACATTACCATCTCTATCACCAAATCAAATTAGCTCCCCAAAATATATTCTAATAAGACTACATTCTCAGCTTTGAAAATAGAGCTAAGAATGTAGAGCATTATAAAATGAGAGCTTACAGTGACCAGTGGTCTTTTCATATATGATGGAGTGAAAAAAGAAATATCACATGTGCTAGCAAACATGATGGCTAGGAAAACAGTTTTCTCATTGTTAGAAAGTGGTATCATTTCATATCAGGAGAAAGATGAATGTCTGAAATAGAGTGTGTAACAGGATTACCACTCACTTTGAAGCCACCAATGAATTAATCTGCTAATGAGAAAGAAAGGTAATGTAATACTGACCTCATTCATAAAAAAACCTCTTCCTGAAGAAAGATGAAGTAAAAAATACACTTTTATGAAAACTTTGTAACTCTCAAATTTCAGTCCTCCAAAATAACAGCGCCATGATTAACGAGCGAAAGAGAAGGAGTAGAAATTAATGGTGAGGAATAAGAGTCATCATATAAATGGTGAGAGTCACATAGTATTACTTAATTTTGCTGTATCTAACCTGTGATATTGAGAACAGCACAGATGAACTGAGATTGATTTTCTGCTAACAAAACCAACTGTGTATTTACAGATTCAAGGAAAAAGAAAGTCAAATGAAGTTTGACATGAGTCCATCTGTGACCCAAATTACAGAGCATTGGCAAGAGAAAAACTTGTTATGATATAGAGCTAATAAAGCAAATCAGTAATACAGACTAAATGAAATAAATATAATGTAGCTTTTTTGAAAAACAGCTTTTCTTTTATTTGACCATCTGGCCCAGCTGGAAAACCATATCACCTATATCTCCTGATGTATTAAGACAACTCCTTTTGCTATGAAACTTGCTTCACTTATATACTGAAATAATTAGTGCTATTGAAATAGTGCAACTAGAAAATCTGAAAAGTATCACATATAGACAACAAGTCAAAGTTCACAAACAGGAGGAATTTAGAAAGGTTGAAGGTGTGATGACATCAGAGACATGATCAAGAGAACTAAAGAAGAGACAAGAATTTCACAGGATAAAGAAAAGTGTTTAGAAAAAACTACCTTAATTAGTTTCAATATTTTAATATCTTCTTTTCCTTTTTCTTTGTGGTTCTTCTAAGAAATCCTTGTGATACTTTTTTAACAAGGGTCTTTCTCTTGCTTTGATCTTGTCAGTAATCAATAGTTATTCCTTTCTTTTCCAAACAAAACTGACAACTTTTACTGGTGAAACATGCTGGTTGCCTTAGATGTATGAGATTTTCAAAAATGAGTGAAGTCGTGGATAGTTAATTCTTATTTGAGTTGTTCAGTTTTGCCACATTTTGAGAAAGTAGCCATTACCAAATAAAATTATCTTTAAAATTTACCTGGCTATGACCTGAAATTGATTCAATGTACTTCACTGACTTGTCCTGGTTAGTCATCTCTTTTTGAATTTACAGTAGCTGCTTTGCAAAGTACTTTGAATATCCTCTAAGGCTATAATGTATGATTACATACACTGGAACCCGTTAGATAAACTGGGACCCATATTTTATGATTTTTGTCATGGATACTCCCTTAAAACAAGAAATGAGCAGCTTTGGCTTTTTTAGTATTGTATTTCAAAGCTTAGTGCTATTTGAACTGTGAATAAACCTTATCTTTAGGAAAATTCAGTGCCAGTCTCTCAGCTCAGCTGGTCTGCATGGATCTGTTTTGATTTTTGAAGCTATTATCTGTAAGGAAGAAGGGAGAACTTTTCTTTCTTCTAAGATAGAACTTCACCATCTCTCTCTCAGACCAGGCATGGGCATAAAGGAAAAGGCACTGAGAACTCTGACCGCCTAAACTGCTAATTCATCAACAAGTCCATTGAGTCTCTCAGACAGGGTGAGATACATACAGTGGGAAGCTGTGGGAATAGTTGTCTCTATTGCAACTGTTCACTGCCCACTGAATTCCCAGATTCCTTATCAGCATATAACCAAGACAATTTACAGCCCATTGTAGAGCCTGACTAATCCTGTGCTATCCTTGGCTCAGCACATCCCTTCATCACAGGTGTGCACCACTTGATCCAGGCTTACACTTCCCACACCATAGGCAGCAGTTAATACAAGACAGAGCTCTTAGGCATGATTTGCTAACTGGGAAATTATCATTCAAGCAACATTAACAATGAAACAGATATTACTTAAGCTGAGGCTTAGAAATTAGGATAACTTATCTGCATGATGGTTAATATTTGGGTGAGATGGCATTTACACGGAAGAATGGGAGACTGAAAAGTTTAATTTCAAACTCCACAAACTAAAACAAACTCGGGGCTGTTGCCATTCAGAAATGAAGAAGTAAGAAGATTGCTACTGGAAGTGGAAAATGGATCTGTAATTTTAGTAGAGAAACTGGATGAAAAGTACAGACGTGAATGGGCACCACTGAGGCCTGTGTGTGATGTCGAGTGGAAAGCTCAAGAGAGCAAGGCTGGATACTGGAGTAAGATTGATTTAACAATAGATGCAATTTAAGTGAAAAGGCTAAGGTGCTGGCAAGTGGGGGTTGGGTTAGCATCCATTTAAAAACAGATTTAATTTAAACACAAAGGCCAAGGAGGTGGAAGGTGGAGACTAAAACAAAATCAATACTAAATTAGGTAAGTAGAAGCTTGAATCAAATGAACCAGTTAAAAAAAGGGCATACTGAGTATTTGGAAGCAGGGAATCAGTGCATGGACCTAAGAACACTTGAGGAACTCTTATTAAATGATATATTCCCTAAAGTCAGAATAATAATATCATTTTAGTAAGAATATTATTTAGTACAGCAGTAAACCAAAAAATCTTAAAGGAAAGTATGATCTCCAGTTTAAGGAAAACTTCATGAATATAAGTATATTCTTACTCGACATTAATTATCTTCTGTCACAAAATCACAGACTGGTTAGCATTGAAAGGGACTTCTGAAGATCATCTAGTCCAATCCTCTGCTAAAGCAGGTTCACCTAGAACAACCTGCTATTTCTATCTACAGTGAAAGAGACACCACAGCCACTCCAGGCAGCCTGTTCCAGTGCCCTGTTTCCCTTAAAATAAAGACTTTTTTTCTCATATTCAGATGGAAGTTCCTGTGTTTCAGTTTGTACTGAGCGCCCCTTGTCCTGTTAATGAGGACCACTGAGAAGAGTTTGGCCCTATCATCTTGACACCCGTCTTTATGATATTTGTATGCATTGATAGGATCTTCTCTAAGTCATCTCTTCTCCAGACTAAAAAGGGCCAGCTCACTCAGCCTTTCATTTTAAGAGAGATGCTCTGGTTCCCTAATGATCTTTGTAACCCTCTACTGGACCTTCCCCAGTAGTTCCTTTTCTTCCTTGTACTCAGGAGCCCGGAACTGGACACAGCATTCCAGATGTGGCCTCTCTAGGGCTCAGTAGAGGGGCAGGATTGCCTCCCTCGACCTGCTGGCAATTGACTTCCTAATGCAGCCTAGGATACTGTTGGCCTTCTTGGCCAAAAGGGAACTGCTGGTTCATGGGCAGCCTGTTGTCCACCTGGACCGCCGGCTCCTTCTCCACAGAATTGCTTTCCAGCAGGTCAGCTCTCAGACTGTGCTGGTGCATGGGGTTATTCTTCCCCAAGCTCAGGACCCTGCATTTGCCCTTGATGAACTTGTACATAGTTGTACAAATGTATGTATGCATATATATGTGAAATATATAGATAGATAGATATATGTATGGAATATACATATAATATTCATAGAATCATTGAATCATAGAATAATTCAGGTTGAAAGGAATCTTTGAAGGCCATCTAGTCCAACCTCGCTGCAATGAGCAGGAGGCAGCTGACACTTCTCTGCACAACCTGTTCCAGTGTTTCACCACCCTCACTGTAAAATATTCTTCCATATATCTAGTCTGAATATTCAGAACAAAGAGTGGAAATGCTTAACATTAATTGTATTTGTAAAACAGAAATTGATCAGGTAGTAGCAGACTAGCCTTTAAAAACTCTTTAGTTATCAATCTGGAAATCAATTCAAAGTTAAGGAGAGTGTCTATATACCTATGTTTGAACGAAAGTATGTATATGAATGACTACATATCCATCTACACACATATATCAATATATACACATGTATCAAAACAGGCAAAAATTGCCTAAAGATGATATAATACTGTCCTGACACATTTCTCTGTTCAGAGAACCATGTTAGTACTTTCTGAAAATAGTTCATAGAATATATTTTGCTTTCCATACAGATATTTCTAAATGCTTTACCTGTACTCCTGAAGTCTCATCTAAATCACCATATATATATATGTGTGCATATTTCTACAATCAGAATCCATAATTGGGGATGGAAGCTAGTGATTGCAACTCTGTAGCTTTTGGTAGCTGAAAGCTCACACAATTCACTGGTATAACAGATATCTTAAAGAAATATTACATTTTACACTTCTAAACTCTCCCTTAACTTTGTACAAAAAAGAATGAGTGGATAACTCCAACTTGAACAAAATGACTAAGTATCATTTCAATGTACGAAGTGGAGGAGAATATGTGTCACCTACCGAGCTACCGGTAGCACCAGGCAGCTGGCTCTGGGTACTTGCATTTTTCTCACCCACATGAGAGCATTTCAAAGCTGTACCACGTGTTCACCACTCCTGCTATGACCTACTAATATTCTGGGAAATATCTGATAATATTTCTTTTTGCTAAAGTCATTAAGGTGATTCTTTCCTACTGAACTTCAGGAAGAAACTTCTGTCTTGTGCTTAAGGGAGGAATTGTGGGAATGCACCAGAGGAACTCTTGTAATTTAAGTGATTTATCCTTTTCCTTAGTGAAAAGTAAATGACCTGCTGGCTCGCATGGGAATGGCACCTTGAATATTATTTTTATACTTATTTGAGGCAACTCCAAAGTAAGAAATGAATTTTTTACTGAGGATAGACTAAAATATTTTACAGAAGTGGTTTAGAAACTCAAGGAGGATTTCTTCAAGTTATTTGATTCACACCTTAGAGTAAGTTATGTTCTACCAATAAAAAATTGGAATTAGTTTACACGTGTTGTTTAGATGTTGCCATTTTCTCATATTTTGTCTGCACCCTATCTGGATAAACCTTTCATGTTGCATTCCACATGAAACGCATGGTACTTTCAAGCAGATAACTTCTGCTGCTGCTAGAAATATTCCACAGCTGAGACTTCTGTTTTCACATACTGTACACTACCTATTATTTAAAGACAATCCCTTAGCTAAAACAAGATCTTCTGCAACAATCCATGGAGAATACAACTGGAAATGAAGACTGTTTTGTATATTTTGCTAGCAGAACATAAAACCAGCAGTGGTATGGGTTTTGTTTTGGGTTTGAGTTGTTTTCCTGTAACAGATTATTCATCTATGGCTTTTAAGCAGAAAATAAAACAAGGAGGTATCATGCCTCTGCTGTAATATTTTTGCCACTAACTTATGTTTATATTGTTTAATTGTTTTTATTTTACATCACCTTAGAGGTTTTACCCTTGGTTGTGTGCATTATACCTGTGCACGTTTCCATAGGAACTAGAATAAATCCTTGCTCAGGCAATGTATATTAACTTAATATATATAAAAAAGAAAGAAATATAAATTGAAAGAGTATGTAGAGGTAATTTAAATAGTATAACATCCCTGAAGTATTTCTTCCTTCCTTAAATACTTCAGAATTCATTGTGTTAGTTTAGTGAAGGAATGAGCATGCATTTTCATACCATACTATGTTGTTAGACCACAAAATGCTGTTAAAATATCAGGTTTATCCTTCATATTTCCAATATGGGAGAAAGTGAAGTCAAGTATAAGTAGGATAGTAAATAGGTGAGTCTGCATCTAATCAACTCCAGCTGCACAGAACTCTAATGTCTACAGAAACTGTAACTTGAGATTTGTTTCCATTAAATGTCTGGTGGGGCTGTTGAGGAAGTCCCCTGGATACCCCTGGCAATATTTCTGGTTGCACTTCAACCTCTCCTTCAGTTCATGGTAGGCATCTGCAAGATGGTAACAGCAACTACCAGTAGGGAACAAGCTGCCCTGAAATGCGGATGACACCTCAATGCAAGGAGCAGCAGGAACCACCTATCATCAGCCAGGTGTTTTATGGCATTAGCTGGGCTCCTTGGCTTTCCAGATGTCACAGACTGTGTTTGAGGACAGGTATGTTGGACTACTCATCTCTGAAGGAGATTATTTTTAGAAAACTGTTCTGTTGAATTAAAGAATACATTTGGTTATGAATCCATTACAATTCTATGCCTGGCAATACGTATAGTCTATGCCTGGCAAAAATAACTGACTCTGTTGTTTTTCTAAAACAGGTGTATTGAAATTCTGGGCCTTTGGGTTTCTTGTCCAGATGAACAGAAAGATGCAAACTGTTTTTCAAGCCTTCCAAAAATAGTGATAGTCACTGCCATTTTACAGAAATGCCAAAGCCAAGAGAATGCTGTCAACCTGGCAGCTAGAGTACTTTTCACTGCCAAGCAGTAAAAATTATAATTTTAAAAGTCTGTGTCAAGTATATTCATCCACTGGTCAGTAACAACACATTTTAATTCAATATATCTAGTCATTATGGTCTAAAAGTGAGAGTGGTGAGCACTTAAGCCCACCTGTCTGCTGGCTGCTGTTTGGCAGGTTTTCTAAGTCCTCATTTTAGTGAGATATTTGGACAGTTATTGTCTGGGGATGTTTGATTCTTGTATTGCCCAACAGAAATGTAGTGAAGAATCCTCCTTCTTGGTCATCCTTGATATTAATAATTTAAACACAAAAAATTTTTTTTAGAAGGTTAATGGACTCAACAACGCGTAATTGCAATTGATGTAAAGATATTAGTAGTAGGTTCCCAAATACTCCTTAGTTAAGGACATTTGTATATTTACATAAAAAGGTAATCAAATATATATAATATCAGCTATTGTTAGTTCTTCATTCACTTTGCAAAAAAATAGCATAGTTATAAGAAATTTATTACTGCTGGACCTACTCTGTAATTATAAATATTAATTTAAATGTGATGAAAAAGTCTTTCTATCTTGTTTGATTACTGGCAACAGATGCTCAATGGTGTGTATAAATGTAAAGCCATATGTCAGATAAAGCAATACAGTGGTTTTTCAGTGAAAACAGTAATGTATCTTGCTTTACTTAATATTTGTCTAATGATGGCATACAGAGGGTCATATTGATACCACAGAATGGGGAAAACTCATACTTTGTAAAAACAAATTCATTTTCTCTGTTCTGAAAGTACAGCTGGGCTCTAAATACAACTAGCATAGAGAACAGACAAAAAAGAATTTTTTTTTGATTTATTAATTTTGTTCTTGTGGCTTTATTTAGGGGATAAATCTTTCCTTCATGGTGAATTTCCTTTATTTTTGCTCATCCATAAAAGAATTTTAAGCTTCCTTGTTTCAGTGTTTCAGTCTCATTTTTACAAAAATGCTGAAATCAAAAATATAGATTTGTGGCAAACCTTCCCCTCTAATTTCACTGTTATTTCCTTATGCAATTTGTATACAACTCAGTTGCCACTTCACAAAATCCCATACAGTATAGAACTATCACTTCTGACATGTGTGAATGTCAGATTTATGAACTAGTATTTAGCAGTAATAGTGCTATCAACTTTTTCTCAGAAAAGTCCAGAAACTATTTAGAAATTTAATAATGATTTTAGCAATTCATTTTGCCTAGTCTCCAGACTCCGCTGTATTAAGACCATTTAGTAACTCTGACAAGGTGGAAACAAGCTTCTGGGTTCATTTTTAGGAGAAAATGATTCACAAACAGGATAGTGACAGGCTTTTATGATTACAGATTTCACATATTCTATTCCTTCAAAAGGGCTTATAGAGATTGATAGATCTACAAAGAAATAAATGAAAAAATGAAGGGAAGAGATATAAATAGACTTTTTCATTAGGATGAATGATGGAAGGTATTAACCCCACTACAGCAGTGTGCCTTTTACATGTCTATTTTGTTTTATCCCTTTTGACCTGCTATCATCTTCCTTCTGCGTATAAGTTAACTACAGTGGGAAATGTAGGTAAGGTGAGCAATAGCTGGAAATAAATGTTTCCTCAAGCATTATTACTGTTCAGAAAAGTGTCCATCAGCCAAAATGTCAGGCTCAAAATCCATTTAAGCACTGCACAGAGGCTAAGCAGGCAGCTTTTATTAATTTTTAAGTCTGCATGACGGGTTTCAGACCAGGAACTGGGGTTAACTTGATGCAGTGAATATTGCAGAGTATATTTAAATAAGGAGGCTTTGACTATCAGATGACTAATTTATTCTGTGAAAACTACTGCAAAATTATGATGGAATAGCTGCATCTACCTAAGAAAAGAATCTGCTGCCTCATATTTAAATGTATAAAATTGCTCTTTAGTTGCAGTTTCTTGGACTTTTATCCTAATGTAAACACTGTCTACTTTTAAGCTGTTTTGAAGAACCACTGTACTGGCATCTCGAATAGTTTTCTGTTCATCATGCTAAGTGAATTTTTCCAGAATAAGTCGTGTTCTTCTCAGCTAATAACTAAACCAAACCATTTTCTCACTGTGCCTTAAACAGACATTTATTTATTTAAAATGTATCTGTGGGATTGCTGTGAAGGAGTTAACGTTTGTCTTTAATGTGGTTATCTATAAGCATAAAGGACTCTAAAACACAAATGGCACTAAGAAACAAAGTGAAATATTAAAGGGCTCCTTATTTGCTTTTGACTGGATTCAGGATCTTAAAAGGCAATAAAAAAAAGTAACAAATCAGAAATTACTTCTCTCCAATGGTTGTAAAATCTCTTAGCTGTATCTATTCCACTTCTTTGCTCCTCTTTTTCCTTCCTTTGCACACTGCTCTTGCCCCTGCCCCAGGTCACCCTCTGCTAACTAAAAAAACTATTCGCACATGGGTCTAGATGATTATAGGTAAAGGTACAAATGAAATGGGAAATTTGCCCCTTCCTAACAAAGGACATTGAGCTGAATTACACCATACTTTCCAAGACAAGTGGGATGATTTTCACCTGCAACAGAAAACCAAATTACCATCGACAGTTCTGAAAGATAAGTGGAAATTAAATGCAGATCCCTGAGTCCTTTGTGGAGAATGGGAACTGGGTTAGTTTTACATACTGGATCACCTTAGCACTTGATGTGTTTTACTGGTTGATAAATATGTTAGCTGTTCTCCATTCTCAGTGATTTAAATTTCCGTTGGTATCATATGGCTTCAAACTCTCAAAAGACAGTGATGTGGGCACACCATCAGAGGAAAGTGAATTGGGCCTCATCTCTTCTGAAATAGGTTTTCGAAGTGAACAGGGCCCTTAATTTGACAATAACCCTCTTGTGAGGCCCTGAATATAAAACACATAATGCTCTTCAGCATGTGACTACTTTCCCTGAACACGTATCACTTGATGGGAGTTGCGTCTTTCTTTTACACATGCATAAAACAGGGAGTGTGAAGCACATTATAAAAGGATAAACAAAACCAACAGTAACATAACATACTTGTGTAAAAAGTAAAGAGCCTGCCTTCTCAAGTACAAATGTATTTGTGTTTGCATGTGGGTTTACTTGTGCACTATTTCCCTTTTAAAGGCACTGTAGTTTGTGCCGTCTTCATCAGTCTGCAGGCCTTCCCTAATGCTTAAGGTAGCCTTCCTGTTCCAGGAATTTAATTAGTAACTGTCTCACAAACAAAGTTTCCAGCTATCTATATGAAGCCCTAGCTGCTGTCATGACTCATCACAGCCTTATGGAAAGGAGATGCCTCCGCATTTCACTGACCAAAGACTCTGTTTATACATCCCCAACTATACAGCCCTTGTGCTGCTGTGCCATCTTCTGCCGATACCCCGTGTTACCAGTTTCTGCCGGTCAGTTTCCAGCGTTCCAAAGAATCATTTCCTAGGTTTTTGCACCTCAAGACCTACATTTTATGTTGCTTCTCCAAGTGTTCATATTTCTCCTTTACTAGCAGCCATCTTTATCCAGGCTCCTTGCACCTCTTCACAGTACACTATGTGCACGACATCCTTATGACTCCTTCCCACTCAATTTTATCTGAGAATCTCTTTGATTCTTCCTAACTGAACTCTAAATGAAAGTGTTAAAATTTGACTCTAATGTCAGTTGCACTATGAAGGAGAACTGAACGTTGTACCATTTGTAGCAATGGAAAAGTGTTTTGTTTACGGTCCTTCACACTGTTTTCAATCAGTCTGCTTTTCTATCACAGACATGAATTACTTGAATTATGTCTTCAATAAGACTTTCCAGATATTATCAAATGCTTTCCTACAAACTAAATTAATTTTTCCTACTATATTAATTTCACCCACTAATGCTATTCTGTGAAGAAACAAAGCAACTATGTAAAGATTTATGAATAAAAGGTTATTAATAAATATTTGGTTGTGTATTATTTATCCTATAGCCCTGAAACGCTATTGACATTTGTTCTTTTTAATTCCCCTAGAGGGCTTACCGTTTAACTCCCCATAAATGAGAGGAAACAACTTTCATGATCATGTTGCTTGTTTTCTAGGTTTGTTCTTGTGCTTGCTCCTCTTTGCTCATCCAACATTTTCCCATTCTCACTACTGCTTTTAACAAAGGCTATGCTAGTTATGTGTGTATGGTGACATTGTTAGGCAATTCTCACAATCTCTATTCACACAACATCCTAGCAAAAGGTTCAGCATATTCAGATTTTTTCAATACCTATTTAATGGTGTTTTGAGAAATACTTTTTTAAAGGTGTGCACATTTTCAAAGTTATGGAACAATATGAGTATGTATATAAAAGTTTTATTGATAAAGTCAAGTTAAGAACACGGGCTTAGCATTTTAAATGCATGGTCTAGCTACCTGTAGGTGTTGATCAGGTTTACCTAATTATTGATCAGAGCGATATCACACACTGTAAGTGGCTTGATCTGTCATCTCCATTAACTTTACTGATAAGCTGTCATTTGAAGAACAGGCTAAACGGCTTTGGGAGATTTGATTCACATTTAAGCATACATACATAAAGACATATATATATATGTATATGCATGCAATGTGGATCACATAATTTTCATCACTGTGACTGGCTCATGCAACAGGTTCACAAATCTCTATGAGGAAGTTTAGCAAGTGCAGTCCTACCTAGATAAGAGAGCAGTACCTAAATAAGTATGTCTTTGAGCACGACTGGTTGTGTACATGAACGACAGTTTCTGCCATTTTTCGAACTTTGTTCTTTGCCTTGGTAGTCAACACAAGACTAAGTCTCACCCCAGGTACTGTGGCTCCAGATATGGAGAGGTGTGTATCAGTACTTACAGCTGTCCTCCTCCTCCATGAAAATACTGATCACGTAACAGGCATACACAAATCCAATCAGCTGTATGAAGGAAGAGGAAAAACAATCATCAGAACACACTGAACACTTATCAGGCTTTCAGTACAACAATGTAGAAATACAGCCAAATGCTAAAATATTTGGTTTCATTTCCTGCATTTGTAAATTTCAGTGCAAATAGTCAGAAATAGCTATATTAAAGAGATTTCCTCCCTTTTGATCATGTTGCATAGCATATACTTTATATATAAATAGATATTTTATATTTTAAAATATTTCCCCAGTCCCACTGGGGTTAGTATTGATGAATACTACTATTAAGTAATACTGGTGGAAAACACCTGTACCTTGACATTCAGCTATTATTTACATTTTTTTCTTTGTTCAATACCTCTGTTCTCACATGAGTTTTCCCACATGCATGTGGGCCCTCTGTGCACCTCGTATACTTACTAAACAGACAAAATATTTATTGACTGCTACAGAATTCAGCCACAGTAACACTTCTATGGAATCCACAAGAGATGTCTTTTTGTGTTGCATAAAGTGTCCCAGTGAAGAACTGTTCGGAAAAAGTTTAAATTTATATGTGAATTCTCATGATGTAGCTGAACAGTAAAACTGGTTTATGATTCACTGACATCAGGAAACATCTTATCAGAAGGGCCTATCAGTACTTCACAATAACTATGCAAATAATGCACAGACTCATCTTCCCAAAGGACAACACCACCCCAACCAAGCCATTTTTTTAACAGCTGCACTCACAAAAACATCCTCCTAGACCTGGAATTGTGTCACTTGTGTCACCAAGAGGAAGGGATTAGAATCTTTAGGATGAGGAAATAGAAACTCCACTCATTTGTTATCAATATAGACAAAATGTTTTCTTATAACCACCATCAAAGAAGAAGAAAATCCCACTGGGCAAGTAAACCTATTCAACTGCACTGCCCAGACATGCCCATGCCTGAGAAAATATTGTTTGTGCAGCTTTACACAATTAAAGCTATCTGAAAGCCTTGAAAAGACTCTTCATGAGAGATTTCTACAATAATCCAGAGATTAGTTTTAAGAAAACTCCTTTTTCACTGATCCATTAAAAAAATCTAATTAAAACAGTTCTTCTTGGGATGTCACAGATCAACCAGCTGAGGAAGAGGTAATTTAATAATATCTAGACAGGTATAAGCTCATTCAGAACACAGAAATTATTCCAACCTGCTTTCTGGTGTGGCTGCATGAGGAGCTTTACAAGCAGCTCCAAGAGCCTCTCTGCAGACAAAAAGCTTGTCCACACAAGGGAATTCGGGGAAGTTAAGATGAATTAACTAAAGCTGTGAAATCAATGCACATAAGATAAAGTACATTAAATCCCTGTGTGGCCTTTCCCATTCAGAAATAAAGTGGCCCTAGTTCACTGCAGCTTAATCCTTCTCCAAGGGATTAATCTTCCCATGGAGAATTAAGCTACAGTATGCTGAAGCTGAGTTTATTGTGAATGAGAGCTGTCACAGCGCTGTGGCACGGTCCTGTCAGATCTTCCTCTCTAGGGCATTCATGTCACTGGTGTTTTGGGAAAGTGAGTTTAATCCAACTTTCCTCTCATTCTGAGCAGACTACAGTATTGGCAGCTTCCTTGACAATTTCTGTGTCCAGTTTACTGGGGTGGTATTGCCATAGCCTCTGTCAGGTGAACACCACTTTGTTATACTGATGCTCTGAGGCAGCTAAATGCAAACCAGCTCTGGAGGAGGCGCTCACTGGAGGTGGCCAGGACCAAGCCATGCCTGAGCTACCCATCCCCACTGTGCCTGGTGTGAGGTTGCTGCAGCTGAATGGGACCCACAGACATGGTAGGGCTCTCCGTTTTGCTGCATGTCCACATTTACCTGCTGAAGACTCTGTGTGTGATTAAGAGAATTCCAGCCACCTGCTATTAATGATAATGGGATCTTGTGGTTCTGCTGCCCAGCACATCCAGGACCAGCACTGATTTACAGACTCCTTGACAGATTAGGCACATTTCTTCCCTAAACTTCACAGTTTAGAGCACCTTTCAGGCATGACGACAAAAATAATATGATCTAAAGGCTTCCATGGAATTGAAAGACTAATCATACTTGAGGTATAATGCTTACGCCACCTGAACCTACCACAGAAACATCAGAACATAGGTTCTGGTGTTCATGATTTTTCATAACAGAATGTCATCTGTTTATTTACAATATTTCCTGTTCACCGTTTGTGTTGTGCAATTTGACTACATAAGTCTCGTGGGTTTGTTTCTTTTCCCTAAACATAACTGAAATATTTTGAAGAGTAAAACCGCTAAATAAATAACGAACATGATAAAAATGACTAGTAGTACGGCTTGTGGGTTTAAGTGTTTGTGAAGGAAGATCCAATACTTAGAATTATTTACTATTTTCACATCATGTATTTTCTCTTGTTATTAGTATTCTGTATTAAATTAACTGTATTTTTATGAATGCAATTACTTCTTTATATGTTCATGTGTACTCTATATCCATGCATATTTTATAAAAATTCTCTCTGTGAGAGCTTCTAGTAAACTTCTCACATATCTAATGTGTTGAACAGGTGGATAAAGCACAGCAGGACTTCCACTCTAATGAATAATAAACCATCTGACACAAAGAACAAAAGCAATAGGGAAAACTTGGAGAGGTCTTCCCTTCAAAAGAATGTGGGTCATGGCAAGCCTGATTGTTTTAACAGTCCTAACAGCTTACATCTTGCTCTTTCACTAGATCTTCATCTTAAAGTAAAACTTTTCCCACCCTCTTCAATGTTTGAAACACACTTTGCCTAATCTATGAGCTTCTTTCAAAATCAGCAGTCTCTATCTGCTTCTCAGAAATATATTTCTTTAT
>NW_016690346.1:1382261-1416845 GCF_001604755.1 Lepidothrix coronata | reverse complement strand
TTTTCCCCATCTAGTTATTAATACCAGGAGGAAAAAAAAAAAGTACATTTGCCTTCTCTCAATTTCATGGTCATGGAGGGGAAAACAAAGATGAAATCTCTAACCATGTCAGGAGATATCATGACCTACCATATTTCAAGAATATCTTTCTATAGTTTAACGTCAGAATTAATGTTTCTGAAAAAAATAAAGCAATAAAGAGGAAAAAGAGTTCTTTAGCATCATTTGTCAGGTATTGCTGTTCAGAGGTGGACAGTAACATGTGGCATGTGACTAACAAACTAATAATTATAGTTGGGTAACATATTTACAGCATAATTAACATGAAGTGATAAAGTGAAAATATAGCCTTTGATATATGAGACCTGTTTTCAGATCTTTAAAAAAAGTTACAGCCACCACAGTGTGAATATTTTTAAAAATTAATTGATTAAAACCTCTTATTTTTTGTTATTGATGGACTCATTAACAAAGTATTTATTCCAACAAATTACTTTTGCTATCTTGATTAACCCAGTTGCTGTTTAATTAATAGTGTTATGTGAACCCATGAAGCCAGCATGCTAATTGTCAATCTGCAGTAAGCTGACTAAAGTGTACTGCCCAGTTTCTTGATATTGGCAATGTTGGCTGTTGGCTTGGCATTAAGTGATAAGACTTAAAAGTGTGTTCCCGGATAACTAAAGAAAATAGGATGCAAATGAGCTGTAAGATACTTAATATGGTCATCTTCAGTTTCCGTAATCACTCCAAGGGAACAATGAAGTGGCTGGAACAGGATATCCAAAGAAACAAAAGTCACTAGCACCTGGAAGAATAAGCAGGAGCCTCTGGCTTGATCCAGAGGGCAATTTAGGTGCCAAGGTGGATTTGTCTTGATGATACTGAGTTCAAGGCCTTGAAACCTTCTGGGACCCCTGCACTGTACAAGACTACCTATCTTGCCTGGAGACCCCAGCCTAGTAAAGTGTCTCAGAAGACACCAGTGTTATTCTACAGAAAATAAATGGGAAACTGTGGGAAGAGGCTGTTGTCCCGTGCTTTCATCCAGCTACACAGTGGTCAGGGTAAACATCTTTCTGTGGCGAGAATAAGCAATACAGAAAATACTCAGCTTTTTCATGGAATCACACAGTGGTTGGAAGGGAGCCTAAATATCATCTGGTTCAACTTTCCTGCCATGGTCAGGAACATCTTTCACTAGATCAAGTTTCTCAAATCTCATCCAAGCTGGCCTTGAAAACTTCCAGGAATGGGACATCCACAACTGCTCTAAGCAACCTGTTCCAGTGCCTCACCACCCTCATTGCAAAAAATGTCTTCCTTATGTTTAATCTTGATCTACACTCTTTCAATTTAAAATTGTTACCCTTCGTCCTGTCACTACAGATCATTGTAAAAAGCCTCTCTCCATCTTTCTTATAAACTCCCTTTATACATTGAAAGGCCATGGTAAAGTTTAAATAGGCCCAATTCCCTCAGCCCTCTGATCATTCTCATGGCCCTCCAGGTGGAGTCTCTTGAGAGTATAGTAGAGGGGGAGAATAATCTCCCTCAATCCACTAGCTACACTTCTTGTGATGCAGCCCAGGGAACAGTTGGCTTTCTGGACTGCAAGTGCACTTTGCAGACTCCTGTTAAGTTTGTCATCCACCATGATACCAAAGTTCTTCTCAGCAGGGCTCCTTTCAAGCCATTCATCCCCCAGTCTGCACTGATATTACAGATTGCCCCGACCCAGGTGCAAGATCTTGCACGTGGCATTGCTGAACTTCGTGAGGTTCATATGGACGCACTCCTTGAGCCTGCCAAGGTCCCTCTGGGTGGCATCTCTTCCCTCAAGCCCATCAACAGCACCAGTCAGCTTGGTGTCATCAGTAAACCTGCTGAGGGTGCACTCAATACTGCTACGTAAGTAAAGAAGGTATGAAATAGCACTGGTCACAGTATGGGCCCCTGAGCAACACCACTCATTACTGGTTTCCTTTGAGCATTGAGCATAACTCTTTGGACATGGCCATACAGTATTTTCAGAAACACCAGAATTTTCATACCAAACTCCTTATTTCTTCAATGACTAACTGATAAATGTTGCTAACATTCTCCAAGTCATAGCAAAGGACACGCTCAGGGTGTGAGAAACAATTGTCACCTAGGCTATAAGTTGGCAGAGACTTCAGTGCGCAGTGCACGAAGGGATTTCTTCTTAGTGGAACATGGCTACACTTATATGATGATATTATAAAGGCTTTTGATATATAATTTATTTTCTGCTGATATCCTTAGGTAGAAATGAAATGTTATTTTTCTCGTGCAGGAAGTATACTCTCTAGAGGACCTAAAAGCTTCAATCTAACTAAAATCTCTAAGCTTAAGCTATGGACATCTGCATGAAACATAAAGGTCCAGTTTAATAGAAGGGAAATTAGATTATATAATTGTCCATCATTAAACTGAAACTATTAAAACATGTAAGAAATTAAAAAACTAATCATTTGAGCAAATATATGCTGTGACATATAATTGCTTTAATAAATGAATATTATTTGAATATATCCTCTTAAAAACAAGAACCAAACTGAGTGTAAAATGTATGTTTACTTGCAAATAATAACAGCTAATGTGGATTAAACTTTCCTTAGGAAAGCAAGGAAAAATGCAAAATAAAACTAGAAGTGGTGATTTAAATCAAGGCTATTTTCTGCAGGCTGAAATACTTTTTATTAAAATTGATGTTTTGGATAATTTTGATTTAAGTCTTTCTGCTTTGCTTTGTCGTCATCAGCTGTGGCCTTTAAAAATACACTCACAGTAGGAGATTACTTTCTTATCTATCAGCTTCATATACTGCAGTTCCACTGGCTCAAAGGAGGTATGGCGTGTATACCAAGTATTTAAGATTACAGGAAGCAGTGCCCTAGGCTATCAGGTTAATCTTCAAAATCAGGTGTACAATAGGTCACTTACACTTTTAAGCAGCTACACAGAGTTTTGTAGAGATCTCATTAAACAGCATAGAACCATCCAAATAAATGAAATAAATATACTCCTGGATCTCAGAGGATGTATGGACCATTGTAGGTAAACTAGATTTGGAAGACTTCTCCAATCAAAATGAAAACTCTGCTTCATGTCCTTCCTTGTGCACATCCAGTCCACCCAGACTGTCATCTCACTGAATATGGCTTTTTCTTGACTCCTTTTTTCCTGATGACAGCTGAAGATCATTATTCATCTCTGTGATTCTTCAGAAGTATAACTTGGTGAGCACAATTCCTTTTTTTCTGCAAGATATTTCACTATTACCCAATCTCCCACAAAGACTGAGGGAGTATGAAAGGAGAAGAAACTTTTAAAACTGAATGTTTATGCACAAAAAATGTGTAGGATACAAAGCTTGACAATATAATTATCCACTCTGCTTGATTATATACATTTTATTAGAAACATATTGTAAAACTATATCATTATACATATTTTCAAAACTGGATGCAATTTTCTGAATTAAAGAACAGACAGTCTCAAAGGTATGTCCTCATTTTCCTGAACTAAATGATGAAATGCACGATTTTACAGTGGTAGCAGTAGGAGTGTCAGCCTTAAAGTACTTAGAAATCCAAAACCACAAAAGCAGACAAACAGCTAGAAAAAGGCCCGGAAAACATAGCAGGATGAGGTGGTAGCAACATCTGAAGTACACTGTGTTGTCTGATTTTTTTTCCCTTTCCTTCATCTTCCTAAAATCTATTTGATTTGAGCGGAATAAAATTCAGGCTGTAGAGGCATTGTCTACCAATTTAATCAGCACAGTGCAGAGCTGGTCTGGTCCAACTGTGCCGTTTACAGCTGTAGTGGAGAGCTCCTAGAGACTACAACACTGATAGCCCTTAAAATGTGCTAAGGACTCTAAAAGTGGGTGACAGGAGCTTATAGGTATTTTTGCTTTATATTTATCAGGGAGAAACAAGTGAGCAGATACTATAATAAATGTCTACTCTTAAAATGCATAGAGGTTGCTATTGGCTAATACAATTCCTCTTGAAGGCCATCTACCTAGCACTAGAAGTCCAGCAGCATGCTGGAAAAGACTATACCTGTTATAGCTACCATGCTTTTTGAAGTCCTAACCTGTATCTGCTGTTCTCAAATCCTGCTTCCCACAGTGCCTCTTTGTCTCTAAATTAAAAATTGTAGTTGATAATCTAATTTTCACAGGCCAATATCAGACACATTGTTGCCTGCACTTGGTCTGGGAATTTATTTCTCCAGCAGCATAAACACATAATTACTCTCATTACCACAAAAAGACTTTACCAGTTACAAGGGAGGACTGACATGTTACATTACCAAGGTTTCACCCACAAGACAGTGTGTTCTCTCTCCCCTCTCTCTCTTTAGCTTAGCCATGGGTTATTCTCCCTCCCTTGTTTTTGCTTCCAGGCCTTTAGAAAAAATATAATGTGTTCTGACATCTGAAAGATGGAGGATTTGGAACAAATTGTGTAATCCAGTCTCCCATATAATTCTGTAGGTCACAGAATTTCACCTACATAGTCAGTATAACGTTAATGTCAGAGTATTCCTCGCAGATTAGGTTGGGGTACTGGTGCTCCAAGATGAGTTATGTACACAGAAGGGATCTGGGAAACTTTGTCCCCACTCACTTATTTAGAACTAAACCCCAAGCAATAATCCTAATTTATTTGATTGTTTATTGTGTGATAGATATCTAAGTGTCCTATTTTAAATGAAATTAAAGTCTCAATAAATAAAAACACTCAACATAGTATTTAAACATGACTGGTCAGAACACCGTTTTATCTTGAAATATGTTAATTACTTGTTAATGATTCAAACCAATATAGTGAAAGTCAAAAGTGTAAAATAAAGCTAACCTTGAAAATTTAAGAACAAAACAATGGAAAGTGAAGGGGATGAAGGTGGTAAGAAGAAAGAGGGAGAGAAAGGAGATCTACAAGCAAGACTTTCTCTAGATCTAGTTTTTCTCCAGTGTGTAAAGAAAATAAAAGTTATGCTAAGAATGTGGTCAAAGTTCTCATATTTAGGTTAATAACTAATTAGCTATTCAGCTAATTAGCTGAATAACAGAGACTGAGAAAATTCTTTACATCCAACTTTACAATAAACAGACAGAAAGATGGCCTTCCTTCACTTCTGTCAAACTGACTTTGTGTTATTAGTTTTAATATTTTCTAAATAACCACTTTTTTGCCTTTACCTTAACTTCTCAGTGCTTAAGATAATTTCAGAGCTACTTGTAGATCACATGATATTTCACATCTTCGGGTATAAAAAAGAAATTCAGGCTTGAGGGTGTCTTGTAACCCAAAGTGTTTCTTCAAGGTACCCATCAGGTAATGACTTCATTTCCACGAAGCTGCACATACTACTTTGGAAACTGGTAATGAAATCAGAAGAAAGAATGAAAGAAATGTCTGCCAGTGACTAGAGCCAATGTAAATTTCTTTGGCATGTGACAAAGTACTTGGGAAGGTTTTTGAATCCCAAAGAAAGGGATTATGCAAGCAGGGGGTACCAAAGCACACTCCTTTAAGAACAGCAGAATATTGCAAAGCTTGGCCATTTTTTATGCTAATACTCCTTTTAAAATTCTTTCACTGCTTATACTGCAATTATGAAAGATGTCCTTTGTTGATAGAATGCCAAAAGATATTTTTTCCCTCCTTATTAGATCAAAAGGCACATAATCAGAGTATTATTTCCACTTACTTGTGACAATAGACACAGAGGATGTATTTTAAATTCAATGATGCATTGAAATCTGTAAGAATGACTTATTTTCTACTGTATAATTTCTCTCCCTTCATGCACAATGTAAATAACACATGCATGAAACAATTATATTGCCATGAGGTAGCATCCATTTAAAGACAGACAAACTGTGACATGGAAACAAAAATAACTAGTTCAACATTTCAGTGGATTATGACAGCCTGATCCTCATTATTCTCTAATCTCCTTTATAGATACCTCTTAAATACCTTGGTAATAATATCTAAGATTGAGCTCCTCTTAACCCATAAATATGGTTTAAAAATCATACGAAAAAAATTGCAAAGTTTTCACTAGCAACAGTTATGCCACAGCAGTAGGTGAGAGAGGTGATTCTCTTCCTCTACTCTGTTCTCGTGAGACCCTACCTGGAATGCTGTGCCCAGCTCTGGGACCCCCAACATAAGAGGGAAGTGGACGTGCTGGAGCAAGTCCAGAGGAGGCCATGAAGATGATCAGAGCCTCTCCTATGAAGACAGGCTGAGATAGTTGGGGCTGTTCAGCCTGGAGGAGAGAAAGGTCCAGGGAGACTCTACAGCACCTTCCAGTACCTGAAGGGGGCTACAAGAAAGATGGAGAAGGACTTTTTACAAGTGAAAGGACAAGAGGCAATGACTTTAAACTGAAAGAGGGTAGGTATAGATTAGATATTAAGAAGACATTATTTACTGTGAGGGTGGTGAAGCACTGGAACAGGTTGCCCAGAGAAGTTATGGATGGAAGCCTTCTAGGCCAGGCTGGATGGGGCTTTGAGCAACTTGTCTAGTGCAGAGGTGTCCCTGCCCATGCAGGGGGTGTTGAATTCAATGATCTTTAAAGTCCCTTACAATCCAAACCATTCTACAATTCTATGGTACCTCAGAGAATAATAGAAAAACAAAAAGCAACCCTCGGATAGACTCAAAGCCATCATATGAATTAATGTGGAAAATGCTATATGAACTAATGAACTGCAAATTAAGAATTTAATCTCTACCCTTATCAGCCTGCTCATATTATTGCCCCTAGTGGAACTCTCTGAGGGGACTTGAAGGAGTGGTTGACATAGAAATGCACCTCAGAAGTAAGCTCCAAAGCCTGAAAGACATGCAGCAGCTTAAACCAAGCACTAATCAAATCACAGGAAATAAAAGCCTTGAATAATAACCAAGAGCTGGTTAAAATTCATAAGAGTGTAGAAATTCATATAAGGCAACATGAATGAGTACAGGTTGTCCGAAAACTTTTCTTATAATCTGGTATGCAGGGGGAGATGGAAAAGTAGCATACGGTATTTCTCTCTGTGGGTATTAATTCCAAATTATTTTTAGCACTGCATAGTTCAAACTTCTTTTCTATTACTATTTTGTTCAATGCCTACAAGGAAAATTAATAATTTTGATGTTTTTCTTGGATGTGTGAATATATACTGGAAATTCTCAAAAACTTATCTTCCTTAGAGGACCACAGATCATGAATCTGTCTATTCTTGACAAAGAAAGTTTACCACCATTTTTAAGAATTTAGGAAGAGACAACAAGCAAACATATGATGGCTTTTGATTCTTGAAAACAAGAAATGAAAGAAATAACTTCTATGTCAACCAGACTTTGACATTGTTTTGTGTGTTTTGTGTGTCAACAACAGTAGATGACAGATAGAAGAGGTGAAGATAAGAAACTTCTTCTTGATCATCACTTTGGTTTTCCTAATGAATTTCCATCTATCAGGATATTTAGTAGATGACCTACCCAATGTTTTCACTTGTGCATCAATATGCCATATTTAAACCACAGAGCAAATGACTCAGTTTTGAGCCACAGTTGAACTGGGGGGTTTTGTCTTTGGAAGAAATAATACTATAATCAGAAACATGGCTGGATTTATGTGCTTGGCAGGTAACATAGCGGCCTCTTCACTCAGCCATGACATCCAAAAATGTGCAACACAAAGCACTCTACAATAGTAAAGCAGGTCATTTTGAGAACCCCTTTTTTGATAGTTGATTTTCTTTTATGAGTATCCTTGCCACTGCAGTTCTTTGTGCTAAGGATAGCACTGTTTAATTCATTCAAGCTGCTACCTGAATGTGCAGATGGAGGTACATAAACACACATACACACACACACACACACACACATGTCCTTATAATGCTTTGTGGAGTGATCTGCTGTGAGAAAAAAGGCTACCATAAAAGCAGCAATGTTATCAGTTTGCTCAGGTACTCCCCGTTAAACTGTGTGCTAAAAAGCTTTTGTGCTGGATTCCCACTGGGCAGAAAAGCTATCAAGAATTGCAGTGAAACTTTGCTTTCTATCAGTGCCTAATGAATTTACAAAGCTGCTTCTCCAGTTGTATCTGACCCAGTGTGATCTCTTATACCACATCTCCCTGGTGCAGTTTATTTGGTTGTAGTAGATGGTCCCTGTATATATGCTGTGGCTTCATGTCCTATTCACTCCTGTTTCTTACTAACAGCTTTCACTTTACACGTCATCCCACTGCTCCCTTCACCTTCATCTGGGTCTGATTCTGCAACCTGAAGCCCAGAGTGCACCCAAAAGGAGTATTTCTTTTCCAAGGTATCTAAGCTCAACCTGTAATCAGGCAGCATGCAAATACACAAGCTACACTGGAGCCATTCTAGAAAGGACTTTTCTCCTACCAGCACAAAACCAGCATAACCATCCCTACATGTCTGGTGATCATGCCCCTGCATGCTGGGTGTATGGAAGATATTTTCTGTTTTTTCCCCAGAGTCAAGTGTCAGGATGTTTTACCATATGGGGGGCAGATTCGGCCGGAGTACCTTAAGGCTACTCCTGCAAAGAAATGCAAATGCAGCAAGAGAGTCTGCACCTGGCAAAAGTAGTTGCATAAGGAGCAAAAAGCAGAATTTGCTGCACTGAGAATATATCTTAACCAAAGACAGGTTTTAACAGGAAACATGTCTTTGGAATCTCTGACTCTGACTCACCTAGGCTGAGCTTTTGGTTACAGTATGTAGTTTCTTTCAAAAATCTCAGATTTAAATAAATTTAAGATATAGGTGATGGTGCTTATTTGGATCTTTTTCTGGCATGAAGAGAGACTCTGAATTACATTGTCTCAGGACAATGAAGTCAGACAGAGAAAATGCTAAACCACTTCTCCTCCTTCTCCTTGCATCCAGAACTGGGAAGGATCTTTACCAAGAAATCTCCCCCTGTACATAAGGGACACCAGGACCTCAGGGATATGTCCTTAGTCTTTGAAGAAACCTAAGAACATCACCGAAACAGGCAGCTTTGTACATATGGAATATGTTTCTAGGGTTCCTGTGCTGTTGGACTGGCTTTCAAATGCTCTTTCCTTGCTTCCTTTAAGGTACAAGTAAGTTTAAGCCTACTAAACCATGCTGTGCTGCACAGAGTAGCTGAATATATGTCTGGGAAGTTAAACTCTATGTCATTCTTTCCCCTGCTGATACAATTCCCTCATATTGTGTGCAGAAGTAGAGCTGGCTCATTTAAAGGAAAATCAGGTAGGTCTATTTTATTGGCAAGTGTCACAGTTCTTTGTAGTGTTAACTTTTGCAAAAGACAGTTTACATCAAAAAGAAAATAAAAGAGAGGCAGTCTGGCTTCTATAATAAGCAAATTGGCACAAATTATCATTATTCAATATGAGGACATGGGGACAAACATGACAGAATGGTGTAGAATGAAAGATCATGGAAGAGGGAAGCCATGTCCCATGTTAAAGCCCTTTGGGGGTGTGCTGGTTTAAGAGTCAACCAGCAGGGGAAATGAACTCAACTCAAAGGAGAGACCACAAGTCAGAATAACAATTTATTAAAACAACACAGCAAGCACAATCACACAAACAAACAATTGGTCCTAACCCACAAAACCCACATGTACAACTTGGTACCCTGGGGCATGAACAAAGTGGTGTTCCCTGGGCCCCGCTTGAGTCCAAAGTAAAGGGAGAGGGGAAAAACCTGCTGGTGGGAGAGCTGTTGCAGGCTGGTCAGAAGTGGTGATTGCAGTCCAGCTGAGGTTGAGAGCGATGAACTGTAGTCTTCCTCTGGAACCCACGAGTGGTTGCAAAAGTTCTGAAACTCCAGGTTTATATATTCTCCAGTTCAGGCAGAAATGGTCAATCCTTCCCTCAGAGCGGGGAGTTCCATAAAAGGCTCAGAGCGGGGACTTCCATAAAGGGTGTGAGGACAAGAGCATCCTCTTATCTCACAGGCCTCTTAACACCTAGTTTATAGCCTGAGGAGTCAGGCTCTATGGGCGGAGGGTGTGAATAGTCTATTGACAACAGTTTCTGGGTAATGGCATGGAAGGCTATAGAATACACAGTTTTGGGTTCTACCCATACCATGATGAACTGATCTCAGCTGTCCTAACTAGGACAGGGGGATAATTCAGTTGATATAGAACACTTGCACCTCAAAAACATTTGTTTGACCAGATCCCTAACCACAGCTTCTCAATAATTGTATGCTGTGATGGAATAAAAAGTGTTTGTCTCTTAATCTTACAGATTAGAATAGAACTGGACTTCAAATGGAAGGTACCTACAACAATCACTTAGTCCAACTGCCTGACCATTGCACATCTGACCAAAGGCTAAAGAATATTGTTAAGGGCATTGCCCAAATGCCTCTTACACACTGACAGGCTGATGGCACTGACCATCTCTCTAGGAAGCCTGTTCCAGTGTAAAGAAATGCTTCCTAATGTCAAGTCTAAACCTCCCCTGGTGCATGTTTGAACCATTCCTATGTATCCTATCACTAGATGCCAGAACTGGAGAAGAGATCAGCATCTCCCACCAATTTGCTCTCTCAGGAAGCTGTAGAGAGCAATGAGCCTACTTCTTTCAAAACAAAATGAATGTCCTTAGCTGCTCCTAACAGAATGTGCCTTCCACCCCTCTCACCACGTTTGTTGCCCTCCTCTGGATGCATTCAAGGACATTCGTGTCCTTCATAAACTGTGAGGCCCAGAACTGCACACAGTACTCCATGTGAGGCCTTACCAATGCTGAACACAGCAGGGTAATCACCTCTTTTGAGAAGCTGGTGATGCTGTGTTTGATGCACTGCAGGATGGGGCTTGCCCTCTTGGCTGCTAGGGCACACTGCTGACTCATACTGAGCCTGCTGCTGACCGGCAGCCCAAAAAGTATAAGGATATATAAACTGTGTATGAATAGATCAGTGTTCACAGTGGGGAAGTTATCTGTAGCGCTCTATACAGAATCATGCTCAGCCCTATGCATTGCAAGAATTCATGAATGACTGGGATTTAGGGTAAGGAACTTAAGACTGGTGACAATCCAAATCAAAAGTCCACCGAAAATGTTGTAGATGGATCTCATGGCACTGTGTGACTGGGTGATAAAATTAGAGTTGAAATTCTATGTCAATAAATGCAAAGTAACGCACATAAGGAAAATGAACTGTAACTACACACATACAGTAATAGGCTCTAAATTTGGTATTAGCTCTTGGGAAACTTGTGAATAGTTAAATATCAGCTCAGTGCTCAGTGGCAGTTAGAAAGGAGAATAAAATAGCAGAAAAGCAATAGAAAAGAAAGCAGAACACATCATTATGCCACCATACAAATTCTTTGTGTCCTGCATCCTCAGTGCTGCACATGGTTCTTTCTCCTCATCTCAGAAAGGAGGAAGTTGAATCAGAACAAGTACAGAGAAAAGTGTCAAAGAGAATCAAATATATGTGTGGGTTTAGAACAAGGAGAGATTAGACAAACTCACCCTTGGAAAGGAGATAGTCAATGAAAGAATCATAGAAAAAATAAAATCATGAATGGCACAGAAAAGATAAATACAAAATAATTAATCCCATTTTTCACTACAGGGACAACGCAAAATCAAACCAAATTATCAGATCACAGATTAAGGTGTTGCCTTTTGTCACAAACTGAAGGAATGATATTTTCCACACAAATCAGAAATAAATCACGGAACTCAATGCTGGAGAGGTGAGTCCTATACATAGATCAAAAGCTGGTTTTTTTCAGGAAAAAAGTATTCATCAAAGGCTATGAAAAACAAGACTTCATCTACAACAGATTTGTCCCAGGAAGTCCCAGGTGACATGGTCAGGAGATGCTAAGCACTCATGCTTGCTGCATTAAATGTGTAATTTTATTTCTATTTATATTTGCTAAATTCAGTTGTAAATTACGTAGTTGGAAAATTAGAAATACAGTAGTCTAATGCACCCAATAGGAAATAGATTAAAATGTTAACTCTAGGCTTTATGTATACATTATAATTTCAGCCCAAGATTTCTTGAATTGAAATGCATAAACTGAAGTATGATTGCATTCATATTTTGAAATTCATATGAAATGGTTTAGTGAGGTGTGCTGCTTATTTCAGATGAAAGGGAAGACGTAATGTAGATACTTCCACAGAAAATACTGAGAATAGGTGTGAGTGATGCTCAGCTATCATGTTAGATTTTTAGGATTACTCTCAGCAGTTCATAATCCAAGATTTCCTTGCAGCTTCGTGCATTGTGAGAAATACGGGCTGTGATCTGAGCTGGGCCAGAAAAACTTTCATTGATTAATTATGAGTAAACTGGCTGTAACAAAATGTCAAAATACTTTCTGAATTTCATTCTGAAGTCTTTAAAAAGTCAAAAAGTCACACTAATCAGGCAGCCTTTTCTGTTAAAAAAGACATTAATACTTAAGAAACAACTGCAGAAAAAAAAGACGTTTAAAATGAAAGGATTGATGCATTATGTTAATCATTATATTTCTAAAATACCACAGCTGACTGTGGGACCCATTTTCACAACCATCTCAAAACTGACATGAGTCCTTGTGGTGGGGGAAAAAAGTGTTTTCCCCCTGGAGTTAAAAAAATGGTGATCCCTGAGGGGGTAGTGTCTTGATGTTGACCCAATCAGCATCCCTGCAAAATTTAAACATATCACACCAGACCAGAAAAGAAGGATGATGAGGTAGTTGGAGAAGAAGTGGCCATGTTCCGAGACCACGAAAGGAGAAGGGGCAGGAGCCCCGCCGGGGGGCCACGGCCCCCAGCCGCCCGGCTGGGGTCATAGACACTTGGAAACAGTGTTAAACTGGACCGGGTTCTGTGACTGAAGAGCTGGGGGAGTCTTTCTCCACTGTGAGTGGGCAGCAGGAGCAGTGGCAGAGGCAGTGCTGAGTGGAAGGCTATGGCTGAAAGCCAAGAAGATAAGAACCAAGCAGCAAAGACAGCACGCAGCAATGCAGAGAGATATCCTGCAAGGAGAGAGAGAGAGAGCCAACAACAGAGCAGAGAAAGCTCAACAGAGACAGTTTTGGGGTAGGAACTGAATCAGAACTCCCCCAAAATCCCTTTGAGACCCCTCCTAGGAGGAGGGGGTGGACTCCTACTTGAGGGGAGTCTTGGAATGCAGCAGCACCGGAGAGAGTTGCTGAGAAGCTTAAGACGTCCTGGAAGCTGGACTGGGATGGCTGGATGGAATGCGGGGGAAGTGGCCTTGCCCCCGCTGCTGCTGCCAGGCTGGCAGACAGACAGAGCACAGGAGCTCTGATAGAACACTTATGGCAAGGACTGAACCAAAAGCTGCCCTAAACGTTCTGACTCGAGGGAACTCAACCCCTCGAGGAAGGGACCTTCATGGGGGTCTTACACCCCATGATATGACGTAGTGAGGCAAGTTTTGGCCTGGCTTCACAGTCCACGGGAGAGAGACCTTCAATTGGAGTCTAAGGGCTGAAAGGGGTGAGAGAAAACCCCCTTGTGTGTAATGGAGAGAGAGATCCAGCTACAACTTCAGCTACGACTGCTGCATTGGAGAGGAGAGACACTGCTGCCCTGAATGGGGAAAGGATCTTTCCTTCTTCCCTCCTAGACTTTTATTGGAGGGAAAAGAGATTTGATCCAATGTAAATACTGCTTTGCCATAGGAGAGATAGTTAGGATTGTGTATATAATGTATTATAATATTTATTTGTGCTATTATTGTAATATAATTCCCTTCCCCCTATATTGAGTCTTGTGTTGTGTCTGGAAAACCCCTCTCACACTGGAGTGAGTTGTGGGAGGGGGGCTTGGACTTGGAAATTGGATTTTTATGGGTCTCAAACCACCACAGTCTTTCAAGTACTAACCGTAACTGCCAGCTCTTTGTATTTTTCAGATTTTTTGAATTAGTTTATCTATCGTCAACTTAGCAAATACGTTGAAGGATTTTGACACTTTCTCCTGTACCATCCTGCTAGGTAAGCTTAGGAAATGTCAGTTAGATGAATGGACAATGAGGTAGATCAAGAACTGGCTCAATGGCAGAGCTCAGAGGGTCATGATCAGAGGAGTAGAATCCAGCTGGAGGCCTGTAATTAGCAGCATTCCCCAGAGATCAATACTGGGTCCAGTCTTATTTGTTTATCAGTGATCTGGACAAAGGGATAGCGTGTACAAGTTTGTTGATGATATGAAACTGGGGTAGTGGCTGATACACCTGAAGGCTGTTCTGCCATTCAGAGGAACCTTGACAGGCTGGGTAATTGGGCAGAAAAAAACTTAATGAGATACAACAAGGGCAAGTGTAGGGTCCTGCACCTGGGGAGGAATAACCCCAAGTACCAGCACAGGTTGGGGACTGACCTACTAGACATCAGTTCTGCAGAGAAGGGCCTGAGAGTCTTGGAGGATGACAGTTTGAACAAGCTGACCATGAGCTGGCAGTGTGCCCTTGCAGCCAGGAGGGCCAATAGTATACAGGGGTGCGTCAGGAAGAGTGTGGTCAGCAGGCTGAGGAAGGTGATCCTCTCCCTCTACTGGGCTCTAGTGAGTGTTGTGTCCAGTTCTGAGCTCTTCAGTACAAGAAAGACCAGCTGCTATGGGGGAGGGTACAGAGGGGGGCCACAAAGATGATGAGGGGTCTGGAGCATCTCTTATGAGGAGAGACTGTGGAAAGTGGAAGTGTTTAATCTAGAGAGGAGAAGACTGAGAGGGAGTCTCATTAATGCATATGAATATCTCAAAGACGGGTGTCAAGAGGATGGTCCCAGACTTTTTTCAGTGGTGCCCAGTGACAGGACAAGGAGCAAAGGCCATAAACTAAAACAGAAGAAGTTCCACCTCAACACAAGGAAGAACTTCTTTACATTGAAGGTGGTAGAGAACTGAAACAGGCTGCCCAGGGTAGTTGTGGAATCTCCCTCCCTGGAGACATTTAAAACCCACCTGGATGCTCTCCAGTGTAACCTGTTCTAGGTGATCCTGCCTTGGCGGGGGGGGCTGGATTCCAGAGGTCCCTTCCAACCCTAACAATTCTGTGATTCTCTGAAAAAAACACTGCTTTTGTGCACAGCTTTTTGTGAAGCTTGAGTCACAAACTTAAAAACTGCTATTTTTTGCCAAATTTGAAGATTCTTAGATAAATATTGATATTTGGGTTAAGAACATAGTAATTTTGTCTGCTATTGATTTCTCTAAAAATTTGCATCACTGTGCAAAAAAAATGAGTATGTCTTATATTCTTTTACAGGTAAGAAGGGATACAAGAAAACTTGAAAATTTGCATGATCTTACTCACTTTCAGGCAGAAAGTCCTGTGAAAGGGATGAGATTTCTTTTTGATGTTATAATGCATAAACTGAATAATATCTATAAGAAATAATATTGAATGGGAAGACAACTTGCACTACAGAAACTCTGAACTACTAGAGAAAACAATTCTGGGAGAGAAAATGTGGAATAAACACCCAGGAACCAAATTGCAGTGACCCCAGGTGGAACATAGCTTCTAGGGGCAAACAGGTGTATCAGAAAGAGAAGTTCAAGAAAGTGATCAGACTTACTGAAAGAACACACATTGAATAAGTCTGAACTTTTCCAAGCATAAGCATAGCAAGTGATGGATTTGGCTTAGTAACAGTCTCCTCGATGACCTGCATACAAATTAGCAGTGAAAAATATAAAATAATACCAGAAGTGTGTAGGGACGAACTCAGAAAGGTCAAGACATAAGATACAACTAAAAAGAGAATAAAGCACAATAAAAAATACTCAGTGGTATACTACTAATAAAGGGCAAGCCTGGATATAAGGTTGGCTGTGTTCAATGGCATCACTTTCAGGGGAAGGACTACAAACTATGGCCTTGAGGTGGCTGAAAAAAATGTCTTTTCTCTTTATTCCCTTTTCTGCAGAAAGATTATGTGGGAATGCTAAAGCAATGCCACTGACACTAATGAAGGACTTCGGTGAGAATAAGGAAGAATATATTGTTGATAATGTTCATAAAATAGAAAGCTGAAGAAATTCAGATGCACTAGCCCTGGTAAATTCACCTCAAAGCACGTAGATTCCTGGCTAAAGGAATCTCAAGCATGTTAGAACATACTTGTAACAATTTGATGAAAACAGGAGAGGCTGAAGATCAGAAAATCAAAGATTGTACCTATCTCTTTACACAAAGACAGGAAAAAGGAAGGGAAAGAGAGCACACAGAATTGTATCCCTAGCTTCATTTATTATAAACTTCTTCAAATAAGGAATCAAATTATTAGTGGGTAAATAAACATACAAGTAGGAAGACAAGGTCCTGAGTAATAGCCAATACGAATTTATGAGAAACTGAATCATGTTAAATCAAGTCTGTTCCTTCTTAAGAGAGACAATAGGCTTTGTGGTTAGGGAAGGAGCATCAGGTCTAATATATCCTGATTTTAGTAAGCATTTTGACACTCCTTGACATTCTTATAAACAATCTATGAAAATATTGCTTACACCAAAGTACTGTTGTATAGATTGAACAACTTGCTTTCAAAGTGAACTCAGAAATAGCTACTCATTGTCCTCCATCAAATTAAGAAACAGTAGTTGATGGGGTTCCATAGAATTCCGCCTGGGTCCAGTACTACCCAGTAGTTTCAGTAGTCATTGGATTATCTGCAGAGATAGGCCTTTCACACTTCCAGATGGAAGCAAATTGCCAGTGGTTCCAAATACCATGATAAAAAAGATTATAATTAAAATAATATTGACAAACTGAAAAAGGGTCTGGAGAAATATATAGGCCAAGTGCAAATTACTGTACTTAAGTAGGAATAAGGAATAATGAAGTACCTGAAGACAGAATACGATGACCAGCAGGCTACATAGCTGTTCCACAGAATAATGAATCACATCCAGACTTGTGACTTGAGAATATCACAGTGTCAGGGAAAAGAAACCAGACATCATATTGGGATGAAAAACTGAATTTCAAGGTGAATCAGGAGTGTCCTGGAACACAGCACCAGTATGGCACTGGTTGACAGATTGTATATATTTTGTAGATTTCTCTTCAGCAAAGAGGAGAACCAATCAGAAGAATTTTCAATGAGAATTATAAGGATGATCAAACTCTGAAAAACGTGACCTGTTTGGAAATCTTATGGTAATAAACTACACAATCCGTTAAAACTTCTGGACCTAGGAGTCTGCATTTACAGTGTATTGTTAGTTCTCATTGTTCATAGAAAGATGAAGTGCAAAGGTCTTCTTCAGACTGCTGCCACGTAAAACACTTATCAAACAATTTTATTCTAGAAATAATAAGTTGCTGTCAGAGGATAAAAATTTTAACAGAGTTTTTCAAATTCAATTACAACATGAAACAATTACTAATATCAGAAGACTCAAGGGTTTTACTCATTAGTATTTTCAAGCAGCATGACAGATTATTTTGAGTGTGTCAATAATGATTCATACTTCTTTTTGAGTCCCCATTGTAAGGGAGAATCATAAATCAGTTGAAATTTTTTCAGGCCAATATATGAAAAACATGATTAAAGTTGTTATGAATCTAGACAGGGTATAACCTTGTCTTACAGCTATAACAAGAGCAGATGAGATGCAAATCAGAATCTGATTGCTTCAGGTTTCATACTGGCTACTATGTGGGCAAGACTCAATTATTATGAAAGAAGTATGACAACCAGGAAATCTGTCCAAAGCTGAAAACAGAAACAAGTTGTGTGGGAAGGTATTGTTCTCTGAAGGTGAAGAGATACTATTCAAGATGGGATATTATTTCCCAATAGGCTAAGCACATCATCAACATCAAATAGTAAACTTCTTTTGTCAGAAAAGAAACTGTCATTTCTGTAGTAAACTACAGTGAATGCAATTTCCTTACTGTGTTTTGTTAATTTTCTTATTTGCCTATGCTATCTGTTTTGTACCTATGTTGTGTCCTATCTGCATTACAGAAAGTGAATAATCCAGACCAGAAGAATTTTCTCTGCTTATTTGTCTGCACAGAACCCTGGGAAATGAGATATTATGATTGGTATTTCTAGTTCCTTTTACTGTTAGTTGTAGCATTATATATCTCCAAAATACTTCCTAAATATGTTTGCTTTCTCTGAAACTTCCTTAAATGAGTTGCACAGAAAAACAATCATTATATTATGGTATATAACAACTATTCCTGCTGTAGTTGAATTCCTACTTGTGGGATACAAGTAATTTCAAGAGAGATTTAATGTGTGTGAACATCATTTTAGGTACTAAGTTACAATCAGAAAGAGACATAAAAAATACTGTCATATAGGCAGTTAGGTAAGCAACTCTTCTACCATGCATTTCCTATATTTTTAATAACATTAGCATAATGCACCTTTTGTGCCAATCAAGTGCTTTACAGACTAAGTTCCATATATTCAAAATATCCTTATTTTTTAAAGTGATGAACCAGCAAGGATAAAGAACTCTGGTAGTGCAGTGCATATGAATACAGTATTTTCTCTTAGGTAAGTGACTTCAGTTTTTTCTTCTGCTCAGCTTAGGTAGTTTAACATGACTGATATGCAATAGGCATTAACAGCTAGCTTAGCTTACCTTGCTTCCTAAGGGTTTTTTTTAATGTGCATGATGAAAATTGACAGAAAGGAGAGGTATAGGAAAGAAGAAATACTAAAATATTAAATATTAAGGGAAGGAAGACATACTAAAAGTGAACTAGAAGCTGTGGGGAGGACATACTAAAAGTGAACCAGAGATTGTGTAGGAAAGAGGACTGGCTAAACCAGAGCAAATTCCTTCCTTATATTTTCTCATTGCTTGCTTGCAGGAGGCCAGCTGAGTTCACAAAGGGCTATGGACATAGCTGTAGATAATCTGCAGTTTAGCAAGGATTTCAGACTGTTTTCTAATGCTTTTGCCTTGCCTATTTTCCTCTTCAAAGGAGGATCTACTGGAAAGTTATTTATTTCGCATTTAGATTTCATTCTTTGGATGTTCTAGTTAGTGTCTCCGGATACAGAGCTCAAGGACACACTCCATCATGGTGCTTAGCAATTTTCTGTCCTCAGCTCTCACAAAGATAACTTGTACTCAGAGCAGTAAGTCAAGATCAGAAAAAGAGAGAACAGTGTTTAAGATTTATTTATCTAGAGCATCCAGCTGTCAAAGCTCAGCTAAATTCAAAGAAAAGCACTTATGGAAAACAATTCCTCTACTATGAAAAGGCATTTCAGTCTAGAAGTAGATCAGCTTGTCAGTCCTTACGAGAGGCAGACCTGTAGCCACTGGGGACCTTAGTGGGGGACAGCAAATCTCAGCTGAATCCAGGTGGACTCCCCTAGAGACTGATTTATTAACAGAAAAATGGGTGACTATTGTTCAAAATTGTTTTCACATGATACAGGAAAAACTTTTATATTCCTAAAAGACTCAGTAGAAGGTTTACAAGGCCTGACAATACCCTGTTTAAGCTGTTACTTTTATAGCATTTTTTATGCAAGTGCTCAATAAAAAATACAGCACCCTATTGGATAGAGTGGATATGTAGGGCCTGCTAAGACAAATTTGCAAAACTTCTAAAAACCTGACTAGAAATTGCAGCTGAGGCAGCTGAGAGAGAAGTAATTTCTTCAGTGAATAAAAGCTGATACTGGGATAGTATTTATTGGATAAACACAGTAGCATTCAAACATGGGTTTATTGAAATGTTATATTAATACAGTTTAAGATCAAATGATTCCAGATGGTTAATCTGGAATCCCCGCAGATAGGCCTGTCAGAAATACTGAGAGTTTAATCAGACTTCTAACACACCAGTGGGCTTTGAACAGCCTGAATTCTAAGGAAGAAAAAATCCTTAGGAACAATCACGAAGAGATTGATGAAGATATCTGAATAATAGGCAGCAGCAGTTATGAGCATCAAGAGAATGCTTGAGTGCACTGAATTCAGGCAGAAACTAACAGCACATTAAAGCAAAGTAACTGTAGCCAAGAATAATGTGCTTCTAACACAGGAAGCTGTGCTTTTGATTTTCCCTATGTTGATGAAGAAACCTGGCTGGGACTTCAAATCTTGAAAAGAAAGGCACATATATAAAGGATTAGCAAATATTTATTTTAACAGTTTGAGCAAAACTTATCTCTAGACAAAGACCACACTAATCATTATCTCTAACATTTGACTACTGACAGAATACGACAAATGTCTGTCCCTTTTTTTGCTATGAGCAGAAGCTGTTCTAGCTAGAATGAGTCCAGAGTAGGTACTTCGCCTCTCTCTTCCTTTCACAGAAATGTAAAAATTGTGCTTACTTCTATAAGAACATTGCTAATTAACCCTCATATGAGGTACATAGCTACAAACTAAAATATTAGTTTAATGGTTACAGAATGATAGAATCATGGTTTGGTTTTGGATTGGAAGTAACCTTAAAGATCATCTCGTTCCACCCCACCTGCCATGGGCAAGGACACCTTCCACTAGATCAGGTTGCTCCAAGCCCCATCCAACCTGGCTTGAACACTTCCAGGGATGGGGCATCCACAACTTCTCTGGGCAACCTGTGCCAATGCCTCATCACCTTCACAGTAAAGGAGCATATGGAAGTATAACTATTGAATTATCACCTCCCTCCATCAGATATCACACAGTACAAGAATAAGACCAAGACCCATCAGCTTATGTATTTCCATCAGCAAACAAATTTTGTCTCAGTTTTTAAAGGTCAGTGTGGACTTAAAGGTAGCCTTATCTTCATAAAGGTATGAGGTTCTCACTTGAAGTTCCTCTGCCATGTACCTGAGGGCATCATAAGGCCTTCTGAACTTGATTCTGTAATACTGAAAAATCTACATAAAACAAAGCTGTTGGATTTACAAAGAGGGAATATGTAGACTAACTGGGCTGTGGAACAGAATGAGGGCTGTATAGTGTCTGACAGGTTTTAAAAGTAAGTATAGTTGTAACTGTGAAACAAAACATCCCTAATTTAATCTGGAAATTATTGACCAGTTGAAGGAATAACTTCTTTTTTCACTTTCCCCTATCCTAAGTACCCAAGATTTATCAGGACTTTGTATGTACTGTTGGAAATGCTGGATGAAGAATTTCAATATGGCATTTAAAGGAATTTAAGTGAAGCTATGAGTTAATAGATGTTCTCCCTTCCCCCCACTCAAGTGGATTTTAGGCAAAACACATTTGAGGTGTTTAATTCCAAATCTTATGGCTTTTCCTGGAGCAGGCTGAAAAGGGAAACTCAGTGGAGTCTCCATCTAGGTTGGACTTCTGCATGGCTTTTTCCAGATAACCCTCTATCTGGCAGCATATGTATGAAGTGCAATTCTGCTGGGGTTTATGCTGTCCTGAAAACCCAGCCTAAGAACAAGTTGCACCCAGGAGCTCTAACAGCACTTCTGTGGCTTTCAAGAGAGAGACCTGAGGTGGCTCCACACCACCCATCTACCCCTGGCTCCCCAGAGGAAAGTCCTCTCAGTGCAGGAAGCTGAGCCACTGTAACACTGTGCTTCTCCACAAGAATGCATGGGAATAAGGATGCCCAACATGGGTAATATTGGCCAGTTTAATTGTATTCTTGTATCAAAGTCCCTAATAACAGCACACAGATGCTACAGCCCCACCGAAGCTCTCCTGCCCACTGCTAATTATCTCTGCTGTGGGCCTCACAGGGTGATTATAACATGTTCTCTCATTACTAGAGTTTACAACCCCTATGTCAGGTCACAGCCTAATCCTCCCCTAGGTAAAACTCATCCAGAACAAAATGAGGGAACCTATGTCATGGCAATTATTGCCTCAATTAGTGACATTATTAATATGCTCTGTCCAAAGAACAACTGCATTTTACTGCATTAACAGGTAGAAATGTTCAATTCTTAATTAACTTTATAGGACAGAAAATTATTAGACTACATCTAGAAAGGTCAAATTAAAGGGTAAGAGAAGAATAGAACCATACTGTAATAAATTCTATAGCCAGGGAGTCCATTTTAGGTTGTGGAACCCTTTGCAAGGGACAGAAAAGCAAAAAGCCAAAGTGTCTTCACATAGGGAAAAATTTCTGAAGGTGTATGCTATGTTCTTCTAAGAAATCAATACTGCATTTATAGAACAAATCACTTCACAAATGCTAACGTGCAGATGCACTGTTGGCTGTGTCTGCATTTAGAAACTCAGTCATAATTCACAGTACCAGAAAAAGTCTCCCCAAGCTGCTTATTCATTGACTATTTAGCCAGCCATGCTGCAGGAATTCTTCTGCCTTTCAGACCCTATATCTTTCTATTAATTCCCTGGTTTCCACACTCCTTACTCAAGGAAAGATGATCTGAGGATGATTCACAATATAATGGAGAAGAATGTAAAAATAACTGCTTTTACACAGCACTTGCAAATGGTTGAATAGTGCTGAAACTTCAAAACACAGTACTAGGCAAAACTAGGGTTTCCTTTGAAATTCCCAGGCTTCCAATGAACCTTTTTTTTTTTTTTTTATCGCAATCACTCTGTTTTTTAACACTCTTCTTGTCCATTATGGTTGGGTTTTTTTCCCTAAGGATTATCTCACATAGTGCTTACAGAATTAGTGATTGGGTCTTCAGAATATCACTAAATAGTGTGCTTGTGTGGAGGAATTAGTCTCAGTCTTTAAAGACTGAAGCTGTTTTCCCTTAATAAAGCCTGTTTTCCTATTTTCAGTCCTCATAGCTTCACTGCAACAGAGCTAAACAGTATTTCACATGCAAACGTAGCCATGGAAATCCAAAACAAAGTCTTCAAGCTTCATGTTTGGGAATACAGCAGGTCAAACAATCTGAGGGGATCTGGGGCAGTTTCCCAAATTATTTTGAACTGTTGTATTTCAAAATTAATTTAGATTGGAAACTTACATTTGTCCAGAGTTTTTGACAGATGCTGCTAACTACTTCAGACATAGTGGGCAAATCAGTAAATAATTATATATTTAAGAGGATTTATGTGTATTTTGTAGAGTCTAAAGTCCTTGAAATAGACATTGCCTGCTCTGCTAAGAAGCCTCTATAGCTGATATGGTGCCAAAGCTGGCTTTCAGACTTTGTGTGGCCTCAGTGAAGTTGGCTGTGAAAGGAGGACTAACAGCCAAGGAACATTCACAAAAAGGAAAGAGCACTTTGGGGTATGGGAATAACACAAGAAACCCTGTGAGAAGGCAGAACTAATTTAAAAGTGAGTAGAATACAGTGTTCTGCACTGAGTGCCATGCTCCTAGCAGCAGACAGATGTACTGAGTGAAGAGCTTCTCTCCCTTTATTTATTATTAGGGTTATTATTGTTGTTGAAAAGAAGCGGTACCTGGAAATTTATTGGAGGCTGATGTGTTATTTCCTTTTCAGTATGTGCTGTTAGTATTTAATCTAAACTACAGTTATCACTTAAACTCTCAGCATTTTTGTTTTTTCAATGGTATTGCAGAATGTATTTTGTATATGTGGTAAAATCTGTACCCAAAGGAAAAAAAAATTCCTTTCTATTTAAACATCAGTGGGAATTTTGGGATTTATTGCAGCACGGCCAGGATTTCATCCATACTCTTAACTTCTCTCTGATTCCTCCTTCTCATTTTGCTAACAACAGCAACGTCTAAAAATAATTTCCCATCTTAAGGACTTTCTCTCTTGCCTTTACTTGTTAATTCCTTCTGTTTCTTTTATCTGAGAAGGGAGAAAGAGGATTGATTTAAAGACTTTGATTGTCTTCATTTATATGGAAAATAGCAAACCATTTTGCTTTTCAATATCCAGAGCTTTTAGCAATGGATCCTGAAGTTGCCCAGGCACTTCCATCATCAGCAAGGTGGATTTCTTACCCCGAATCCTCCTTGGTAACTTTTGTCTGCCCGTGGCAAGATCTGCTGCTCTTTCTCATCTTTGGTACTGGCATTGTTTATGCACACAGGCTGTAAGACTGATGGTAGAAACACACAGTCATAGAATCATTTAGGCTGGCAAAGACCTCTAAGATTGTCAAGTCCAACCATTCACCTAGCACTTCGAAATCCACCACTAAACCATGTCCTAAGGACCACATCTACACATCTGTTAAGTATCTCCAGGGACAGTGACTCAACCACTTCCCTGGACAGCTTGTTCCATAGTTTGACGATCCTTTTGGTGAAGAAATTTTTCCTAATATACAGTCTTTCAAGATTTCTGAGCTTTTGAAACAGGTGAAGAAAAATCTTTAAATTAAAGCAAATAAAAATATTTAAAGCATGTCAGCACAAGTATTTCCATCAGTAAAGACAGGGAATTGATGCATGCTGGGTCAGAACACTCCAAAACTGACTTTTGCACTCTGAAAGCAGGTTGGTGTTGCTGTGCCCAGAAGGACTGCTCCCACTTGGAAACTCCTGGCGTGTGAAAGGTGAGGGTGTCCCTCTGCACCGTACAAGGAGTGATCAGCCATGCAGAGCACTCATCTTGGATTTTAACTTCTTGTATGTTTTTGTTAGTCATGACCCTGTCACACTGTTTCTACAAGGGAAACATTCACTGAATTGAAGCTTTGGATGCTTGACTCTTTTTTTCTTTTTTTTATTTTTCCAAATCCATAGCATATTCCAAATCCATAGCTATTCCAAATCCATAGCACTGATTAAATTGAACCATTTCCTCCCTCACTTCTTTTCATATTCATTATTACTCTGTTGACAAGTTAACCTCTGGCATATAGAAACCTAAATACTTTTACTTGAAATTGATAACTTGCAGAAGGCACACAGACACTCTGGAAGTCCTTATGTAAAGGGTACATTATAACTCTCTTTAACTTAACAGAGCTTTTCTTTCAAATAAATGACCTATGATCTCACACAATCTTCAACTTTCAGGCTTTCCCCCCTTTGTCTTTCTCTCTTTTTGTTTATTAGAGAATGGATTAAAATGACATTTTTCTATGACGCTTTTTCATCATGACTTTGAATCAGTGTGAAATTTTCCCTGGAAATAAGTGATTGTGTTAATTTTCCAACACATGCTTTCATAAATCATGTCTTTATAGATTTGATTGAGAGTCTATTTTCAAGTAGAAGGAAACAGTCACATTCACTTCAGAGTTCCCTGATGAGGCACTCTTTGTCCCCCATCTTCTTTAACTCTCCAAATAAATGTTTTATAATGTACTTACATCATGATACCTATTGTGACTACTTTTAATTCAGTAGATTTATGTTTAGACTTATAGAATAATGGAATAATTTATGTTGGAAAAGACCTTTAAGATCATTGAGTCCGACAACTAACTCAGTACTGCCAAGTCCACCACTAAATCATGCCACATCTACACAACTTGTAAATACCTCCAGGGATTGTGATTCTACTACAACGGCGTAGTATCTCACATGGTGTATGCTTAGAATGGATATTGTACCTCTCCACAAGGCAGCACACTTTGCTTCTTGTTTTATCTACAGGATAAAAGAAGTTGGGATTTTTTTTATCAGTAAAGAAAAGCGGAAGACAGCTGCTTAGTTTTAAAGCTCGTCTCCACTAACATCCTAATTTGTTCTTATAAGAAGAATAATTTTCTTCCTTCCAATCAGAATCAGTGGTCAAATGGAAAATGTGAATGGCACATAACAAAGTAAATAAGGCACAATACGAGGGGAAATTTCATTTGTTAGAGCAGAGGTCTAGGATACAAGAACAATAATAGAGCTCTAAAAATGCCATATGGTGACTAAAAGGCTCAATTTGTTTCAGAAGTGCTGCATTACACTAGATAAAAGACCTTTTATATTAGCTTCTTTATATCTCATCTTTGCAAATCGATGCTATTTATTCTTTCACTCATTTACATATTTTTCTGTTGTTAATAGCAAATGAAAGAAAGCTCCAAATTTCTCAAGTTCCATAAAAAATCAGATTTATTCTTCAAATGGTTGTAAATGTATGGGTAGCCTTAGAGGTAGAAATATATCTATTACACTTTAGCTAGAAACAAATATAATAAAATAGACTGTATGGATGGAGATATGAGTTATCTATAAAATCAGAATTCAGTAACATATAACAGATGAGTATGTTAATTAGCTAGACCATAAATCAGTCACTTGCATTTTTCAATTTTAATTGACATAATGTCAGTTTAATGTATACATACTAAAATATATGCTATCTATATTTCAGATTTAGAGAAAATAAGACAAACATGGTCTTAGGAAAGGAAATTAATATCTGCCTACAAAGAAAACAAATTACATTGGGGTGCTAATTATATACACCCCTAATTTGGCCCAAACAAGATTTATATCTAAGTAATTGATGTGGTTTAACTCTAGTCAGTAACTAAGTACCATGCAGCTTCTTGCTCACTCCTCGATCTTCCCCAGTGGGGAGAAGAATGGGGAAAAATAAGTAAACCTCATTGGTTGAGATAAGGACATGTTAAGAACTGAAACAAAATATAATGCTAATAATACTAATGATAGTAATGAAAAGTAGAGAGCAGAATAAAACCCAAGAGAAAGAAATGATGCCAAATACAGTTGCTCACCACCTGCTGACCAATGCCCAACTAGTCCTTGAGCAGCTATTGGTGACTCCTGGCCAAGTTCCCCATTGTATATGGTGAGTATGACATTCTAAGCTATGGAACATCCCTTTGGCCCTTTCAGATCAGCTGTCCTTGCTGTGCTTCCTCACGGCTTCTTGTGCAGCTGCTCAGTGGCAGAGCATGAAAAGCCCTTGACTTAGGGTAAGCACTGCTTAGCAACAACTAAACCATCATTAAAGCACAGCAAAACTAGCTACTAGGAAGAAAGTTCCCTCTATCACAGGTGAAACCAGGACGGTAATTGAATTCTTTGGGTTTTCATTTCTGTACGAATAATAAAAATATACATAAAGCCAACATTTGATATGTCGGACTTGGTTTTAATCTTGCTTAGCATAAATCAGGGGCTGCTCAGCTAACAGCAGTAGAATTACAGCAATGTGTGTGTGAAGTGAGAATTAAGACCATGCTCTCCTTTTGACATAGCTCTTTTCTTCTGAGATGTAGTATTATGTGCAGTTCTCAACAGCAAAGACACTATATTTGGCAGGGGGATAAAATGTATTGCCTGGCACACAATAAAAGAAGCCATATTAATGCAGAATTGATGCTTTAGAATAGAGAGATTGGTTTGCCATATACTCCTGAAAGACATAGTAAAGGATAATTGCTATTTTCATTAACTATCTTACTTACAGATTTACTTGCAGTGGTTTAGAAAGCCAACAACCTGGACTGCTCCCAAAAAAATCACAGATAGATGTCTCTTTGATACCCTGAGAGCCACAGGCAATAATCAGTCCCTTTTGATAGACATGTAGTATCTTTTAATTGAATACTGACACTTCTTTACACAGCCAAGCAAAAATCTTGGAAATACACAGAAGTGAAATGAAAACTGATCACAAAAATGTTTTGAGATTGAATTACCCCACAGGAAGCCAATGGGACAAGATAGTTACGGCTGTGAAAATGCCACATGAATTTGCACTTATCACTTAAAGTTTTCTTTTAAAAAGAAAAATAAAAAAACTTCTACAACCATAACAGACCATTCTAGGTTGCATTTTGCTAAGGCTTTATTCAGTTTTATTTTCCATAATCCACACAGGAAATGCAGGTCAGTGACCATTAACAGCAATATATTGCAAGAACATTTAGAAATAAGTGTCAGAAGCCAAAGCACAACAAAAGACAGAGTAGAGCATAAGAGTACAAAGTACTCTATTCTTGAATAACCAGTGTTCTTGGAAAAAAGGTGAGGAGTCACTGGATAGACTTTTAGCAGTGAAAGCTGGCCAAAGAAAAATGGTAAGAGGATATGAAAGAGAAGACAAGCAGTATGTCTCTTTCCTTCCCTTTAACCTCTCTCTTTCAGGTTCATTGCTTAAAAAAAACAAAACAAAACAAAAACAACATCAGGAAAACCTGATGGTGCTCCAGAAATGCACCCAGTAGGGGAATTAAAGAGTGAGTTGTTATGGCCTGGGGAGTATGAGCTTCCCTGCACCATAAATAAATGAGTGCACAAAGAGTCGCAGAGTTATGTATTTTTCATAAGAGAAAAGACGGACACCAGAATGTAATAAAAGACTGACATTTTAGAACAAGGAGATCACATTCTCCTCATAGCTAACTAAAAAAGAGACAGTGAGAGCACTATATGAGAAATACAGAACAAAGAGCATAGATAAGGATTTTGTTGCAAAAATGTCATTTTTAGCACTTAAAGATACCTTGATTTGGACTCCTCTGTATCCTCACATGCATCTGACTTCTGAAAAGATCACACATTATCCATAATGTGTGAATATAATAAAAAAAGATTAATTTCTATGATATAATATAAATAAAAGTGAAAACCTTGCACAATATTCATTCTTATTTTGATAAATCCAGCCAAATATTTTTAATCACTGATTTACAAGAAAAATATTTGCCTAGAATTTCATTAGATCTTGATGCTTACACTCAGGTATGGTTGCTGCCACATGTTCTTGGTTTGTATGAGTGAACTATGCTGCACAAAACTATCATTCCTAATTTTAATTCTAATTAATAATTAAATTATTGATTGCTTTGAAACCATTAATTGTGGCACAAGCAGGAACTTACTGCAATTCATCTTTTTTGTTCTGGGGGATGTCCAGAGAGTGAAGGTCTGACCAGGTGTACAGGAACATTGGAAGAGCTGTATGTCCAGTGTGCATTAATGAAGTGTCCTGAGCCATCACTACCCTATCTTGTAATTTCCTGTGTTTACTTTGCAGATGCATAACACATAACGGGGAGACTCTAGTACCCTCTTACACTGGAAAGCTAATACACAGGTTCCTGAAATCAGCAAGAGGTGTAGCATGTTATATCCATTATTACCGCAAGCAGAAAGTATGGAATGCTAGGGAGCCCACTGAGCATTTTCAAGTTTTATCTATTCTCCCTTTTTTCTAATCAAACAATTTAGAGTGTAATTATCTTGATATGCTAAAGGAGAAGGGCTGAACAGAAACAATTAATAATTGCAATGTTTGCTTCATTTGCTAGCAGTGGACTTCAACATCCTTCACTCCCTCATAGTGTCATTTAATTCTTGTTTAAATAGCTCCAATCTTCTTATTTCTTCAGCTGTGACTGTTGGGCCATTTACCATAGTCACGGCTCTCAATATGATAACGGCTTTGCGATTTTCAGGCACCTGTTTCAGATTTGTTTTCCTTCAAGTTTACTTTATGAATATATTTCTTCTCAAGTTACTATTTAGTAGGAACAGAATAATACATCTAGAGTGGAATAAAAGTAACACTCACACACAACTAATTTTAGAGATTTTTTCTGTCAGCTCCTCATCCTCCTAATGTATGCATTTATGTGATTCTCCATGTCTCTGGTTTTTGCTTTTGTTTTGCTAAAATACATTTGTATTGATTGACCACGTTTGAATTGAATAAGCAAATCTTGTGTTGAAAATAAAATCAATCCTGTTTTAATTCTGAACATATCATTTTGTAAGTAGGAAAAAAATATATATCCCCAATTAAACATGTGCATGAAACCACATAGATAAAAATACAGATTGGTCTTTCAAAATCATGTCCTTTAAATATGTATGTAATAAAAATGGGGCTGGTTTTTTACAGCCTCTATCAAGTAATGAGAGAAAAGAAAGGGACTCAAAATGACCCTCTGAAAAGACAAAGTGATTTCCATTTTTCTGCATCCTCATTCTCTATTTATGGTGGCTTAACTCATTTTGCAGGTGTCCTATGCCTACCTCTGGAATCCATATCTTAGGCTTTTAGTAAGAGTTTAGCCTGTCAATTTTTTTCAAGGGCTTTTAAATTTGCTAATAATTTACATCAGTGGATAAAGATTGCTATTACCATTGAGCCTGGTTAAAAAAAGTGTTTCTGAATTCTAAATGACCATTTCTAATGAGACAATTATAACTCTGTATTCAGTAGTTTTGCATTCACTATGTCCTTTGATAGTTCTAAAGAACTCCTTCATTGCGAGCTTTCCATTTAAAAATCCACATGAAAAATGAAAGCATGTTAAGTATAAAAAAATAACAGCACTCATCATAAATCAGCTTCAGGTCTACAGGCTGGTCTAATGTCCCTATATGTTCTGGTAAATTTAGTGGCCCAGAAACAATTTTAAGGCTTTTGTTTCTAACCCTCATTTTGTTTTTATCTCCCATGAGCATTTGGTAACTAGAATCATATAATTCAAGTCTATGAACATATTTAAGGATTATTTACATGAAACAAGATTTCTAGGACTGAGTCTTCAGCTTCTCAATTCCCTCTCACACCTTCCATTGTTTTCACAGGCAGAGTCATCACACTATTTCAATAAAGCCTGAGATTGAGCATGCCTAACATACTCCCAGTGCTTATAAAAAAAAAAGGATCATCTTCTTTGGCTCTTTCTCTGCAGTCCTGGACTACCGAGGGAGCTCTGGGATGCATTTCCTGGCTAAACATCCTAAAGACAGTTGCCAGGGTTCTGTATTGCTAAAGAGAACATAAAACAGTATTCTTCAGAGACAAGAGACCTCCTTACTCTGAAAATAGTCTTTAAACCCAAATTCATTTCTGAACCAAGATTTCTCAGGGTGAAGAAGTACCAGGTGCAGTGGTGACTCTTCGCACATACACTGTGGAAAAACAAAGACATTTAGCTTGTTACTCAACTAAAATTCAAGAAAATTGAAGAGGGGCTGTCAAGAGAAACAGCATAGACACTACTGGCTACAATAAAATGGATATTGCATTTTGCCTGCACAGGCTACTACCACTTTTTAGCCCTATCATTGTCAAACAAACTCTGCATATCCTACTGCTGCAATCCTACTACTTTTCTCTATAGTTCAGGGATAAGATGCATCATTCCATCAAGGTTGAAAGATATGAACACCACTTATTCTTTTCCATGTCCCATATTAGTCCCTTTTTCTCTCATAAGGCTAGCTATTTTATTTCCTCTAAAAAAAAATATGTTAGCTCCATTCTCTCTGCTCCACCCTCTACAACTTCTTACATCTCAGCACCCGCAATCATGACATCAGCTGCATTTTTGTGCCAACTTCAGCATCTCAGTGTTACCCATACTGTTACCTCCTTGCTTCTCTACTTGGTGTTCTCATGGTGTCTCCTTGTCCCCATACTTTTTCCTTTCATTATTCATCCCCATCAGCTCCTATAGTCTTTTATATGCTGTCCACAGTCACAGCTCTCAAACACATCTCTTCATCCATGGTGTGACTCCCCAGTCATGTAACTTTCTCTCTCTTTTCCTCCCCTCCAGCCCCTCCTCCTCCTCCCTTTCTCTCTCTCCCCCTCTCTATTTTCAGGAATGTTGACACTTCCAAAAGTAAAACTTCACTTCTTCTATAGAAGATACTTTCATATTCTTTTTTTTCGACTGTATTATCTCAGTTACTTTGATATAAAATATTAAAGTTGGTTTTGATTAGCTTCCCTTTCCTTCCTTTTATGTTCATATCAGTATTCTTGCACACAAACTAATCTTCTTACTTCTCCCCTTATAACAGTTCTAAATTCCTCTGTTCTCTACTATTATCTAAAACTGTGATATCGCTATGGCTTTATTTTTTCTTTGTGTTTTATCAGAACAACAAATCATCCTGTTTTTTTAGTCTTCTTGGTACTTCTTTCAAAAATGAATTTACAGCTATTTATAGCAACAAAACTGGAGGGCACTATCTGGAAGGGCAAAGCATGCTCCCTAAGACTGGAATGAGTAATCTGTTACAGGACGTACACAGGAGTGCAGCAAGGCCATGCTCATTAAAAATGTATGTTAATTCCTTAAGCAATATTTCTCATAGCCTTTCTAACACAGTCTAAGCCTTTTACTGTTACCTTGGATTTCTCAGAAAATAGATAATAATGAAGTCTTGCAGCATTGATGAATACAGACTACTAGATCCTTCAGCTCTCTGTGAAGAGAAAATGTCTTTTAGTGGCAGAAAATTGGACCTTTATTCTCTCTGGTCCAGAGGGAGCTTTCAGTTATGCAGTTAAACAAATGGCATGTACTCCTCTTCTCTTCATTTATTCTGTTGGCAGTACCTGTGCAGGCTTTATCCTTAGGAGACTGCTAGTATTATTCCATTTAAGATTAATTGAGCAAGGTTAGGAATTAAATTAATATGATTTCATTAATATTTGAACAACATGTTACAACTGCCTACAAGATTATTCATAGCTTTTTGTGCATCACAATATCATTAATATATAGTCTAAATGAAAAACTTCTATTCCAAATATGTTTGATATTATTTGAATGAAAATACGTACTGCAAGGTGAATGCACGTAATAAATATATCATTAAAATAAATGTATACGTGCATTAGCTGATTATTTAATTCCCTTTTCCCAAGTAGCAGCAGAATGAATCCATATGTGTGACACAATTCCATAAATTAGTTGCACCATAAGTAAATTGACCTTGCTTCACCTCACTAAACAGACCTAGAAGGTTAAAAAAAGAATATTTTTACATGCTCAGAAATTCAATTACTCAAGCTCCAAACCCTAGACCTATTTATAAAAAGAAATATGGTATTCTTAAGCGAAGTCATAATTTTAGTTTACTCTGTTGGTCCAAATACAGGCAGTAAATTGTGAGTAAGGCTCAGAGAACTCCCAATCCACTCAGTAGTTAATGTTTTATTCAGAGGAAAGATCAGATTAATTTGTTGTTGGTGTAGAAAAACAGACGTAGTTTCCCAAATTATGCACATTATGCTAAACTAGGAGTAGCTACAGAGAAAATAGGATAACGAGGAATAGGGTGACAATGTCAGCAGGATCAGGAGCTTGAGATTCAAGTGGCAAAAAAAAGCAGGTCAGCGCATTTTGAAAATAACAATCTAAACCATAATTTTTATAATGGAAATACTTGGAAAACAATAATGCTGGGAGAGAGGGAGATACAGGTTATAAATTGGATGTGAATATGTGCTGGGAAACAAAAGATGCCAGTATGATTTTGAGCTGGATACCCATAAACAGTGTGGGCTAGGACACCAAGAGCCCCTTTCTACACAACACTGATAAAGCCATAGCTAGAATCTTCCATCTCAGTATCAGAAACTGTGAACAGAGAACATTTGAGGAAAATAAAGAAATATATGCATGTGAGAAATGGAGTTTTCACACATGGAAAATAAAAATAATGAAAAAAGTCCACCCAAGACTCTAGAAATGGAAATATAACACTGAACTCCCAAATTTACATCTCTATACCTGAATGTATGACTTACTTAAAATGTCTTAGTTTTTCATAACAAGAATTTCTCCTCAACACTTTTAAAATAAAGTTACTTAATAAGAAAAAAATAACTTATTAACAAGTTGTTAATTCAGCAGATAAACCCAATTTAGGTTCCTTTAATTTTCATTTTGAGCTGCTGGTCATTATGCACTGTTTAGATAAAGTGCCAAAATTAATAAAAAAAAAATTCTGGATATATTTAAAAGTTGAAGTAGGAAAAACTAGAATTTTGTTCGAAGATATTACGATAGTGAGTAAATATTTCTTTAGCCTTTCTGCACTTCAGTGTGCCCAGAGCAAGTCGTCATGTTCGCACCTCTTATAGCTGTAGCAACCTTTCCTGCCTCCAGAGTGTTAATTTGGAGAGGTTATCAGAATATTTCATATGCAAATATATTATATAAGTAAGTAAAATACTTTAAAAGGATAAAAGAATCAGAAAACATTTGTGATACTGAGATAGAATGAGAATCTGATGTTTTCCCATATGTTAAACAGTGGGAAATATAGCCATAATTTAGAACTGGGTTATATGTTTTGAAACAGACTTCTCTGATCCTGTATGCATGTTGAACAGAACATAACAAAAATGTTATTTTTGCATCGGTGATTTACATGGATTGTTGATTTCTACCTTCACTTGTAAGAAAACAGAGCAATGACAGAAAGGGGGCAGGAGAGCAGAGCCAACCCAGCCTGCATTTGGGGCAAGACGAAGGGCGAAAAGTTGCTCATATTCACCATTCTCCATCTGAAAATCAGTGAAGTCGTGCAGAGAAATTAGGGTTACCTAGTATTTCCAGACAGTTCCAGTTTCCTCTGGTGACTCTTTCTTAAGGACAGTGAGACAGTGAGTTCTTTGGTTTTCCCAAGTATCTTTCTTTGCTAAAGCTGAGAGGTTTGCTACAGTTTACAGCTGTAACCAGAACAAAATGTCAACATGGTTTTAACCAGATGTTAGACCGAAGAGCAGTGCCTTGGGTTCATTGGGTTAACCCATTTGTAGATGGTGCCCTATTTTTTATCGTTGTTTCTTTTTCGTATTAAAAAAAAAAAGTCAACTAGGTAAAGTTGGACAGTTAGAGCCCCCCCCCCCGAAAAAAAAGAGCAGAGAGTCTGATTAAGATCTAGCATATACAGAACTT
>NW_016690346.1:1380228-1382251 GCF_001604755.1 Lepidothrix coronata | reverse complement strand
GGGGGAGGGGGGGTCTAGCGGGCTGCCCTGGAGGAGGGGAGAAGAGAGGAAGATCTTCGGAGCACAGAGAGGTTTGTCAGTCCAATTTGGGGGAGGGAGAAGGGGTCTGGCAGGCCGTGGGCTCTCAGTGGGGAGGAAGCCTGTGTATCCCTATGAGGTTGCGAGCTATGCTGGCGATGGTACATGCCATCGGCAGAGTCTCCCATGCCAGACAGGTCAAAACCGAAGGGTCAGATATAATATGTCCACGGGCAGGATGGGCTCACTAGCCCTCTGGCAACCATCCTAGGAGAAGGACAACTCTAATTCCCAAAGCCAGACAGATGGAGCTCGCTTAGCCCTGTAAGGCCATCCATCTAAGAGAAGGTCACTCTAATTAAACCAAGGTCCTGAGGACCTTGCTGCCACCGTCCAAGCTCGCTTGGCCCTGGCAGATGAACCTTAGGATTAAAGGGTGGGTTCAGTTCCGCGCATACTGCATCTCACCTAAAAAATCCATTGCGCAGGCTTGAAGGCTTTACCCACATATAAAAAGTCCTGTAGCAATGGGCAAGGGTCAAAATGGTAGGTGAAAGGTGCACTGGAAGCCGCAGACCCAACCCTGCATGCAGGTGGTTCAGGATATTGGTCATTTGAGACTGACCGGAGATGACAGTCTCTTGGGGCAGCACCCTGAACGACCAAGCAGCTTTTTCAAGGACAGCACTGCTTGCTACACTCGGAGAGGGGCCTAGAAAAGGTGGCCTAAACAAAGCTTATCTCCACCTTCACCCAGTTGGTTAACCACAGGCCAACGGGCATCTTCCAATGTGGTCGCACAAAGATCAAAAGACAAAGGCATGCACCTGCCTCCAAAGGTGTACCTAAATTAACTCTAGCATGTTGGAACATCAGAACCATGCTTGATTCTGCGGATAGCGGACGTCCTGAGCATCGTTCTGCCCTAATTGCCCATGAACTGGCTCATCTTAACATCGACATTGCTGCTCTCAGTGAAGTTCGCCTTCATGAGGAAGGCAGCCTCAGAGAACATGGTGCCAGTTACACCCTCTTTTGGTCAGGTAAACCTAGAACTGAAAGGCATCTCTCAGGAGTCGTCTTCATGATCAAAAACTCTATTGTTCCTAAACTCGAAAATCTGCCAACAGGCCATTCTGACCGCATTATCTCCCTATGCCTTCCACTACACAATAAGCAACATGGTGTCCTCTTTAGTATATATGCCCCAACTCTCCAAGCTGATCCTGCCGAAAAAGATAAATTTTACGCTGACCTGTGCCACCTTACCCAAAAGGTTCCTGCAGGTTATAAGATCATTATCCTTGGTGATTTCAATACCAGAGTAGGTAAGAGCTTTGAAGCCTGGAGAGGAGTATTAGGCAAGCATGGTGTTGGAAACTGCAACAATAATGGTCGTCTTCTGCTAGAATTCTGTGCAGAGCAACAACTCACCATCAGTAATACTATCTCTCAACAGAAAAATAGTCTGAAGACAACCTGGATGCATCCTAGATCTAAGCATTGGCATCTCATTGATTATGTCTTGGTGAGATAGAGGGATGTCCATGATGTCCACCATACCCTCGTGATGCCCAGTGTAGAATGCCAAACAGACCATCGACTTGTGCACTGCAAACTTAACTTCAGTCTTAAGTTCAAACCAAAAAGGGGCAGTATCCCAAGGAGGAGACTCCAAGTAACAATCTCCAATCAGGTACAGTGAGAGACAGATTCCAGGCAAACCTTCAAACTAGGCTTGAAAACCATTCCATAGATTCTACAGATTCCTCTCTGTAAGGGGGGTACTTTTGAATTAGATGATCAATGGAGCATAGAGGCGTGAGAACGGAATCATATTAGGATGTGAAACCAGCTAGAGTATAGTACAATGTAACTTCGTGGCACAAGCTAATTGTAAGGTCCATTGTGCTTTTTAGCAAGTCAGCTTGATATTCCCTATGATCAGAGCTGAGTTCTTCCTTGGTTTTGCTACGTATTGCAAGATGGATACATCTACCCTTGA
>NW_016690346.1:1268827-1380163 GCF_001604755.1 Lepidothrix coronata | reverse complement strand
GAGCACTCTGAGAGTACATGAACTAGGGTTCCTTCAATGAAAATAAACCAGCAACATTCATTCCATGATTCCAGTCTAGTTCAAAGTAAGCCCTCATCATACTTTACTGTATTGCTTCCATTGCACACACAAACTTATTTGTGCTAGTAGTGAATCTGAATGGACAAGATTATACATTTTTTTGTTTAAGTATTCCTCTTTACAAAGAACAGAAATAATTTATTTCCAGTCTCAGTCGGTATTGCTGTGTCTGATTTTTAGGGTATTTGATAATATCCAAGTAGCTTTGCTTTGTTGTTTTATATGTGTCCCTGCCAGCTGCAGCTTATGTTTATTCTTAGAAAATATTGCATGGGCTGGAAACTTATCAGGTGCCTTAGGGCCACCTTCAACTTAGCTAAAGTTGTCATCATTTGTACACTTAAACATGGTTGTTCATTTTATGCATGAGCTATAATCACTGCACCCTAAACCCTCTTTTATAAAATTACCTAAAATGTCATTCTTGCAAATTCTATACATTCTGGACTAATGAGAGTTCTGGACTAATTCAGAGCATTTGTTCTCCAAGATCTGGTGTAGTGACAGCATTCTCCATGAAGGACCATTTTCCATCTCCCTATGGCTAGTACTACAGAACAGGTTAACAGTTTAATTAATCTCTCATTATTTCTTGTCATGGTTCAGGCATCTTGAAAGGACTGATAACATCAGGAAGATAGATAGCTTATGATTTATGTGATGAGAAAGACCAACATTTGCTAATGTGGGGCATCACTCACAGCAGCAGCCCATTTGACTCTGTGAACAGTTAAGATAAAACTCAGCCAGTGTCTGGAATACTCTTGGTCAACATCCTTTAAACCTGTTAGCAGCACAAGGCCAGTACTAGTAGTTTTCCCCATTCCCTTTCCATATATTTTAGGCTAATATATGACATGCAATTAATCAGAATACATAGTATATGTCTGCATTTCATTTGTTTAGTGGTTGTGTAAAATGAGAAGGTAACAAGACAGTCCTGTTATTCTTTTTCATGGTTACTAGGGATTAAATTTCTAAGACTTCTACAGAATTAATAACTGATTACAGATGAAGAACTGGAGCTTTCTTGCCAAAACCTAGCAAAACAACTGCTTCGTCTGAGTATGGGTAACTCAGAAGATTTTTAAGTTCTGAAGAATGGTCTTATGAAAGAAATAACACTAGGTTTAAGTGGCTACCTATTATAGTTTAGGAAAAAAATTGACATTTTTCAAAGAAGTATATTTGCAAAGGAATTGATTGCTGGAACAGGCAGCAGTTACGAGCATTGAGGCCATGTTGCTGAGAACTCAGCTGCGTTGGGCAGGGCACGTCTCAAGGATGAAGGACCACCGCCTCCCTAAGATCTTGCTTTATGGTGAACTTGCCACTGGCAAGAGAGGAACCCTGAAAAGAAGATACAAGGATTCCCTGAAACAACATCTCAGCCTTGGCCATATTGATCAACATAACTGGTCTACTCTGGCCTCCAATCGGGAGGCCTGGAGAGGCACCATCTATAAGGCTGCGGATACTTTTGAGAAAGCACGCAGGATCACCCTTGAGGAGAAAAGGCAACGTGCCTTGCAGAATATACCACCTAAGGAGTCTTTCTGCTGTGCTTTTTGCAACTGGATGTACCTATCTCGTATTGGCCTTTATAACCACCAACGCGCTTGCAACAAATGTGGGTAGAGCCCTTCCCAAATCTTCGTTCGCGAAGCCCAGTCACGATGATGAATTTTTTTCTCCATTTTACAGTCCACTCTACAAGCAAACTACACATCATAATAATTCTAAAACCTGGTAGTTCAGCTAAAAGTAAGAGGAAGAGTTTTCCAGCAAAGCCACATTATGCCCTCCAGCAAAACAAATAATTAAAGTGTGATTATTTACTGTTGTAGCAAAGAGCAGTTTGAAATGATTTTAGGAAAATAATCTTCCCATTTGTAAATATCTTTCCACAAGTCTAGAATTCTTAAGTAATTATATTTATATAATTTATATATTTATAAATGTATGAATATATCTTTAGTATATATAATATTTATATACTTTTTATTTTATTATTATAATAATAATTGTATGTATTGTTATTCTAATATCTGTATAATTCAACACAAAACCAAAGCATGGACAGAAGGAAAGACTAGAATTTTTGAGAACATATATTCTCTTTAATATAAACTATTCAGGTTAATAAGACTTTTTTCTTTTAATATTTTGGGAGTAGACCACAGTTTTTCCATGAAGCATAATGGATTAAGCATTGAAATAAAACCTGAGAAAGGGGGACAGTTTATAATATCTGCAAAAGTATTCCTACAAAAGTTTGTTTTTCCAAGGAGGACAATATTTATTAATGTAAAGTTGCAATGAAATTAGTGTCTTGTGAATACCTTCATTATTGCTTCTTCTTTCCTGAAGATATATATCAACATGCAATTCACATGCAGGTTGTATAGTCCTGCGAGTAATTCGAACATAACAAAGCTAAGGTACAGGTCAGCAAGGTGCAATGGCCTCCTCATTTTTTCTGCTTGTAAAAGCATTTTACAAAAAGGTAATTAGGCAGAAAAGACCATAAATGTAAGAAAAGTGTCTGCATGCGTGTGAAGCACACTTCCAGATAGCACCAATATAATGAGAAAAGTTCAAACTGGGATCACTTCTCAGCCTCATTTCAACCTGCAGGTCTTCCTCAGACACTGGTCCACAGGTTCATTTGAGCATGTGGGTGCTCAATTAGATGTTTTTATGGTGCCTATTAAATTATACAAGGTGTTCTGTGCTCAAGCCTGTGAAGCACTTATTAGTATGGTGTTGTAATGGTGATCAAGCTTGATTGCAAAAGCAGAGGTTGGGAGGCTTGTTCACATTTTCTGAATGAAGTTGATTTTAACTGCCTGCCACTACACACTTAGTGCTATTGCAATGCCTCATCCTAACACAAAATATCAAAGGCTCCACCAGCTGTGCCTACACTTTCATTTCCCTTTCAGTAACAGCTTCATCAAGAGGACATAGACCATGGGAATTCAGGTAACTGAGGAAAAGCTAGCATTCCTTGGCTCAAAGAGGCCCTGTAGGAAGACAGCTAGTCCTCCAGACAACAAAATCAGAACAGTTTTGTGCTTGACTGACCAATGGTGCTGCAGCCCTGACAGTATGCTTGACTTTCATATCAGAAATTGCTAGCTTGACTTGATTTCCTTAATTTGTTCACAGCCCTCTGTTGTTGTTTTGCAAGGCTGCTGGAACCTGCTGCAAATTTTCAGCAGCCTGGAAGTGGCTCGGTGCTTTCTATTTCATTGGATATTTCTCTCAAGCACTTGTCTTCAAAGGGAACCTCAATTACTTCAAATCAGACTGACAGCTTGCATGAAACTCATCTGTGAGTCTGATGTCTCTGACTCACATCCTGCCTTTGTTCATTATTAACCCTACTGTTACTTGGCTTTTCCTTTAATTTCTACCTGTCTTGCAACTACCTGTAACTCAGCAGTGAGCCAGAGATGACATTGATCTGTGACTAATACTGTGAGCATGCTGACATACCGTGTGACAAGTTTATGTCAACGTCAGAGAGAGGTCACAGGACTAAACCAGTTATTAACGCAGTACTGGCTGCAAAGCCTAGTGCTGGGAAGGGATGACAATGGCAATGCCTTGCTGGGGAAGAAAATCCCACAAGAGATGCCCATGGGAGATCTGGTCGCCTCTCTGCACATCTGGTGATGTGTTCACTGCACAGTTACTTTATGGATGCCAATGAGCTCCCTCTGCAGTCAGGTCCTACTCAATTGACAAAGCATGTTCTCACAGAGTGAAGGCATGAGGTACAAGGCAAACCACGGTCTGCCTGAAGAAGGAATATTCCTGCTTCTAATCCACAGCGTAATTTCAGGCTTCAGTAGGCTGGTGCGTAGCACATTTCACACAAATATTTACTGAGGGATGACTAAGGTGGTAATATTAACATACCTCTTACTGGCTCACAACTGTTTCTATTCCCATTCCCAGGGTGACCTCTTTAAGAGAAAATATAACCTTCTGCATATTTCATTTACAGCAAAAGCAATTGGAAAATAATTTTGTCCCTGACTGCTATGTAGAATATGGGGAAACGGCATTTCCTATGATTGCCACACAATGTTTCTTTCGTATTAAGGAGTCTCTGAATGGAGAAAGTGACTTTCAGTGATTCCCTCAGTAGCAAAATAATATACATGTGGAAAGATAACACCTGTTTTCAGATCAGCTTCCAGACATGAAGGAGGAATTATGTATCTGGAACCTTGCTTGTTCTTACCAGCTACAGCCATTGGTCTGATTTCTGATTCCTGTGTTTTGTACAAGCTTTGTAGGCACCCGTGGAAAAGCCTCACAGATGCCAGCAGAGAGATATGACTAAAGGTTAGACTGACAAGACAGAAGACTTAGGGCGGCTCTGCGGTCACAACCTGAGAGCAGAAGCAACCCGTGAAGAGCGAAGGTCATTTTATATACGGTATAAATGAGACTCAATCCACCACATAGTACATGAAGTTTTTAAATGATGAGTTTTGCAAATTTAGTGCAAGTATGAGTTAGGATGATATCAGTGGTTAAAGTCTACCTCAGCTACCATGTTTTCTGTTGGGCACCACACCTCAAGAAATATTGGAGAGAATCCAGAGCACAGTAACCATGAGTACAGGCTTGACAATAGTGATAGAAAGTTACAACTGGAAGAATGAATAAAAGCCAATCTGGAGAATATAATACTATGGTAATCAGCAGGATGTATGATAGTAGTTTTCAAATAGGTGAAAAAAAATCTAGACAGATACGTAATATTTTTTTACCTGGTTCACCGAATGAAAAAAGGAGGGGGAAAATGCTCTTCATTTTTAGTACAGAATATCTAGGTTGGAAAATATTTCTATTTTTGAGAATTGTTGGCTCGAAAACTGGAAATGCTGTCATGGCCAGACTTTGTAGAATAGATGGTAAGAACAACTACAAAAGATGGCAAACATCACTTGATCTTGCCTCAGTGAAAAAGAGAGACCTGGTGATCTTTTGAAATACCATGGAACTTTTTTCACATATTCAGTAATGTCTTATTAGACAAATGTTATGTTCACTAAAGTCAGCCTTGTAAGCAGTAGTAATTTTTTTTTTTTTTTTTAGCAAACATATATAGTACTGAGCCATACTTGCAAACATTGCAGACTAGAAAAGGGTAAACTGAGAGAAGTTTTTTGTTTCCATGGCTATATGTCCAGGACAGTTGTTTACTTACCTGTTATCCCTAGCAGCTATGTCTGCAGTAAATTAACCACATAGACTGCTTTCTCATAGGAAAAAGATACAAACAGGATAATAAGTCAATGTCCAATCATTGCTTTTTCTTAGATATTGCACCAATACATATTCTAAAGGCTTTCCAGAGTCCTAGGAGCTTGAGCAATAGTTTCACACATTTCACGTTTGTGATATGCATAAAGTATGTTAGGAAGCTAAAAGCAAAATGTGTGTGTGGTGTATGATACTGGGAGGAAAGAACTATGTAATTCCTCATGGCTGTAGGTTAGATAATGTGGGTGCTAATAACTACCTATATGTCTCCATGACCTACTGATGGGTTGGTTGATACCAGCTGAGAAAAGGTTCAAAGTAAAGCAAAAATTCCTTTTGCATGTCTCGAAGTTGTTTCTTTGGAGGTGTCTTTCAGAAAAGACACAAAAGAGCTCTTTGCAGAAAGGCAACAAGAAAGATAGGCAGGGGTGGTTGTTGCTATTAACTCCAGAGCTAGTACAAGAAACAGCAACAGGATGAGGAGAGCTGCATGGTGGTGCCTGGCAGGATGGGTTCTGTGCTGGATGCAGAGAGAGTAAAGGGCAAACCAAGATGCAGGGCATGCAGATCACAGAAAAAAAAAGACTAAAAAGAATTGAACAACTCATCTTTTAATACTTCACATTAGCTCAAAATAGAGTCCTTTGGTGCGGCCACAAGACAATCCCCTCCTTCGCTACTTTTTCTTTTCTGTCTGTTGCCATAAATAGTCCTCTTTTCCTTGAATGTTATCTTTGGCAGCCCATGAAGTGCCCTCATAGTGGGCATGGAAAAACAGAAGGATCAAAACAATAAATCCTATGCAGGGTTTGAGAAGACAAGTGCTGAGCAATGGTTTGTGTTGCCTGCTTAGGGAAGAAAGAGTTCTAAGTATTTCTATATTTTTTAATACTTGTCCCATTTTGATAACTAGATGGTAGGAGGGTAGGAGATAAAAGACAATTAGAATTGTGCTGATGCCACAGTGCTCACAAATCAACCCTTTAAACCTTTTATACAATGATATTGATATCACACTGTGCTGATGGGGCACAAATCTTTTGGGCCTCCAATGATTTGACAGCTCGCCAGACAAGTTTTAGAAAGTTTGAAGTCTCCTAGAGGCCCTATCACTTTGTTAACACTCCTCAAACCTGTCATAAGATCCTCTGCTTTATTATGTTACTGCTTTCCATCCCAGCTCTTTTATTTTGCTTCCGTATTTGTTTGTTGATTCTGCTAAGTGACTGTTAGTCACTCAGAGGGACTTACACTGTCTCCAGAGAGAAGTGGTAGCAGCACTGGTAATGGGAAACTACCCAGAAATACCTGCACACATAACAAGCTGGAGCAGCAAGGGGTGACATCCAGCTGCTCACCCACATTTCATCACAGAGGTGACATTGGGGTGAGGTGGTCTCAGGACAGTAGAGGCAGACACAGGGAGGCTGGCAAGCCAGGTACTGTAGGACACCTATGAGAAGGCATAGTCACTGCACCTCACTTCTGGGGTAGGAGACACAAAGGCTTGCTCACAAGAAGGGCAAACCTGAGGTTTTTCAAGCAAGTATTAGGGTCATGAAGATTGCATACTGTATGCATACACAGTAATAACTTATGAAAGAAAAACACATCGATGAAAATAAATCCAAGTTCACCCACAAGAAATCTGAAGTTCTGACACATCTTCATCCCCACAAGAAATACTCCTTTTGACTCCCTGAGACAATCAAGGGTTTCAGCACTTAATAGCCCTCTTCTCTATTACAGTCATATTCATATAACTAGAGAACAGGCCTTAAAGCATATGACTGAATAAACCATTTCCAGCTAATAATTATAATTCATACAATCAAAAAGCTGTACAGGCAACTGACTACTTAAAATTTATTTGTGTGGAAGACTGCCTGAAGAACTTTCTGTAATAAAAACAGTCTATTCACATAAGTTTTGTAAACGAATCTGTAAAAATAACTATCTATTCACATAAGTTTTGTAAATGAATGTGGGAAAAACCTATTTGCAATTATTGCTGCTAGTAGTTGGCCCTTCTAAATATTCTTTCCAATTTAACAGACCCAGGTTGTGATTGCACAATCACAGATATTAATGGTGGGAAAGAACCATAATATTCTCTTTTCTAGCTGAGTACAGCTGTCCTCTCTCTTCATGATGTACTTCCTAACAGAAAACCTGAGGAATTTCTACAGTGTCTATGCATTCTTTCGATGATCCGTGCTTGTCTGGTCTCAAAATCTTCAGTATTGCTTTAAGCATGTCTACTCAGCTGAAATTGTGTTAATGACAGTAGGTTTTTTTTGCTTACTGAGATTGATGCTTTCTTTGAAGGCTGCTTGCTAATTTAAATCTTTGCCTGGTAGTTAAAAAGCAGAGTACATGCTTGTATGGCAGGCAATGGTGTTCTGTCTGCCTCGTACCATGCGTCTTGCTTTGGCTTGCTGTAAATCATAATTCACAGACAAGACACTACTAAAACTTGAGTGAACGAATGTTCAGAGAAAATCAAAATGCCAATTAGTAAATGACAGTCAGATGCAGTATGTTCTTGCTTATTCGGGATTATAACTATTAAAATAAATTTGTCTCAGTATCTAAACCAAGCGGGATGAGTGTCACTAAATTATCCAGGAGATCTGTCAAGTCTCCAGTTAACACTGACCACGTCTTGTGCCTGTGTGACAGCAGCCCATCATCAGGAAAACAAAGTGCCGAAAGCAGTGATCCACTCTCTCTTGAACAGATTACTTATTTTCAGGTACATATCACTGGAGAAAGTCTAAGCACAGTGTCCAAGCAAATGCTCACCATAGAAATAAAATCAGTAAAGAGTGGCAAAAAATACCTTAGAGTATCATGTGGCGCATACTAGGAACCTGGCTACTGCTACAGTGCATCCTTCTTCCATTGCTGTCTTATTTTACTGATTGGCAGAACAGGGTGCTTCTCTTTGCTAAGCACCAGCATTGTGCTTACCTGGACAAGTACAAACAGAATCACTCAGGCAACACATATACATCAAAGAGTTTGATCTGGGAGGTGCTCATCACCTTCTGAAGATCTCAGATATTTTTTTTTAGAATAAGACAGATGAGAGAAAAGTTACCAAAGACACTACAAAGGAAAAAAAGAATGATAGTCTAATTTGCCCCAGATTTTACAGTACGTGTCACCTGAGCAGCAACTAGCAATTCTTCTTAGCCTTTGCATCCTTTTTTTTACTTGAAAAAGAGTAAACAACAATTAATCTTCATATGAACAGGTATGAGATAGCCCAGTGTCAATTATTGTCTACATAAATGCATAGAAGAATAGTTAAGAGAACTGAGGTATTTGAAAATTGGTACTTAATTAGTAATGCTCTTTCACTTGAGTTCAGACACACTAACTGTAGCTAACACTTAACCCAGAAATGTCAGGCTACATTAGGCATGCACGGCAGTTCAGGTACTGATATGGAAAGGTGCTTAACACTAACTCTGAAGGATGGATCAAAATATGTACAAGAAATAGAGCAACTGTACTTTCATATACTTTGTAAATGTACTGCTTGGAGTCAGCTTATATGTCTTCTCTGAAGAGCACACCTCATGTTAGAAGCCTCTTCATACATTTTTCACTTTTCTGCCTTCTCTATGAGCCCTTGCTTACTTTGCCTCTTCACTGTCATCAGCAAAAGATGAGGCAATGCCTTTCAATCACTCCTGGAGGAGCTACTCTAAGTGACCAATTTGCTGGGCCTTTGCAACTCACCTATGGGGCCAGTGCAAGACAACTCTGAGGGATGAAGCCTGCTCTGCATTAATATAGAATCTTAGAATCATTAAGATTGGAAAAGACCTCCAAGATCATTGAGTGCAACCATTGCCCTAGCACTGCCATGTCCACAACTAAACCTAAGCACCACATCTACATGCTTTTTTCATACACTTCTCTGGATGGTATTTCCACAACTTCCCTGGGCAGCATGTTCCAATACTTGACCACCCTTTCAATGAAGATTTTTTTTCTAATATCCAATCCAATTTAATAATAATAATCAGAGAATGAAAATGACATGTTTAAGAGAAATAGGTGAAACAGGACTCCACCAGATTTCTCTGTAGTCAGAGAGCAGAAAAACTGAGGACTCCCCTTCATCTCTTCCTCCCTGCAGACTTCCAACTCCTCTACAATAAGGATCTCCTTGTTTTTTCTGATTGGTAGGGCGAAACATTTTATCTCAGTCTCATTCTCAGAAAAGTTTCAATAGTTGAGCTAAGTTAACTTCAGGTGTTAGCATACTAGGAAAAATTTTAGGCAGAATGTTTCAAATTTGGTAGAAGTATATGATAGTGGAAAATACTTTGTAAGGCTCTCAGCCTTAATGACAGTGATGACCATGGATCTATCTACACTAGCAAGCAGTGCAGACCAACAGATACAGAACTGTACAGTTAATCAGGTGGACCTGAGAATCTCATACCCAAGCTAAAGATATATCAGGTTCTTCTGTTTTGATTTGACTTTACTTTTAGAGTGACTCTGGTCTGATCTCATCAGCTGACTGACTATTTCAGGCTCTACTCCCATCAGCTGACTGATTGTTTCAGGCTCTCACGCCTCATGCATCCTCAAGGAGCTACTTTTCCAGTTCAGTTTCATGCAGAGGGAATCCAGCCCATGTACTTGGAAATGCCTCCCTGATATGAACCACAGCACAGCAAGCTGGGATGGCTGAGAGATGTGTTGTAAAAGCCAACTCTCATCAGAAACGAAACACAAATATAAATTATATAAACGCATGCTATCAGTTCTAAGGATAATATTGCAGGAACTGTAACAAAGTTATCCACCAAATGTTAACCTGTTCCCATGGGTTCAGCAGAAACTGGAGCTAATGATATTTGCCTCTGTCCATCTTCAGAATGGAACATATGTGACATGATTGATGAGCAGAAGAGAAATGTCAAAACGGGAACATCAGTGACTCAGCCCTCAGTTCAGAACAACTGACAAATAAAAAAATAGTCTGAAAGTTGACAGGTAAAAGTGGGAAGAGAGCAAATGTCTTGGTCTACAAAGAGAGTAAGTTACAGTCTATTTTATGAATAAAGGTGAATCGTGGCAAGGTCAATGAGAGAAGCATGAAAATTACTCTCAGTTGAAAGATATTACTAATAAATTTTACTTGAGCATAGACTTGTTCATATGATAGTATCAGAAACCAAATGAATGACCCATACAGGAACAGGGCAACTTTGCAGACCATAAGGGTCACTGAGTTGGCAGCTAAAATTCTTAAAGCCATTGTACCTGTAAAAATTCAACCAATAAAGTTCAATTTGATTCTCACACTTTTTAAAAAATTTTATTTTATTTTTAATTTGTGTCCTTTCTTTTTCACTAGGATTATTGTTCAGAATGAACTACTCATTTAAAAACTTCTAATCCACACAGCTCAACTGATGCTGCCTCAGGTCAAAGTGCAAAGCAGCTCCTACCTTACATCCTCTCTAACCCCAACATATGCTGCATGTATTGGCTTTTACAATTAGGTGGTCACAGACTAGTTCCTCCCAAAGTACTGTCTGTGAGTAACTGTCTGGAGAATAAGCATATGTGATGCAGAGCCATGCTGTTAGATGTACTAAGCAGCAACTAAAACATTAGGTTTTACTTTGAACTAACATGGTGCACATTATAAAATCTCCACATGCTGGAAGAAAGACTAAATCCTCTGTGGTTTGCTCATAAATATTTATAGGATTATTCAGTCCATTGTGTAGTGAATAACCCAATGCATTGTGATGTAAACCAGCCCAGCTTCTGTGTTTATATTGTCTGTCTGACAGAACACAATTACAAAACATGTTTTTCTTTTTCAAATTTCTACTTGAGCTCCTTGAAGCACCTAGAATTTGAGCTTGGCAATGTAGGGCTGTAATTGTCCAGGGATCTGGCATCTTACAGGTTCGAAGTGCATGTATTCTTCAAGGACAAAACCATATACTGTATAGTTTATAGTAACATAAATGTATTCTGTAAAGACAAATCAATATATTATAAATGTGCATCCTATATTTTTGCTCCTGATAGGGAATTCTATCACCAAGTAGAGTAAACCCACAAAAACAACTTAACTCTAGATTCAGAAATACTGCATTAGCTTTTTATTACTCTATTTTATGTTCAGAATGAATTTGGCTCAGGTGTAGGATGTGAATTTCAATTTAACATATTCATAACTAGGGCAATTGGCAAGGTCTGGTGTTTCTAACAGGTGTAAACAGACAAGCTTATCCCTAAATGTGTCTTGTCATTATGTATTTTTTCTGGTTGTTCCCCACTATTCAGTTTATTTCCTGTTGAAAGTTCTCTTTTATCAGAAAATCATAATCTGAGACAGAGACTGAAATGCTGATTTCAGCCACAAATTAGAAACTGAAAAATAAGAGATGAAAGCAGTGTGAAAGGGAGTCTGTACTGTGCAAGATGCACTTTCATTCTCAAGAGCGTCTGTTTCCTCAAATGAAAGGAAATCCGACAAAAAAAAAAAAGGGGGCTAATTCACCATGGAAATGTGCAAAACTTTTCAAGGCAAAGTCTTTGCATATGCTAAAGGCACAGATGATGTTCTATGTAAAGCATTACTTTCATCTTTATTGTTTTGAATATGTTGGATCATAAGAATGGATGCACTCCAACTGCCACTTCAAAGCTGTACAGATAATCCTACATCCCACTTGCTTTGTTTGCATATTTAATTTTGCTCAAGCAAAAGCCAAATCAAAGCTCATACTTTATTCTCCGAAAAAAATTCCATACAACCTTCCTCAACAGTCCAGCTCATCTGAACGAGGGTGAGTTACAAATTTTCTAACTCATTTGAGGATATTTCTATTTACTCTGTCTCTTTCCCTTATTTTACATGATAAAGTGCTTCAATTTCTGGCTGGATGGAAGTCATCAATCTCCACCATTTTCAAAAATTCTTCCTCTGTAGATCAGGGGGCTCCTAATCTGTGGAGCAGGTGTTGGTGTTGAAGCAGGAGCAACCAGGGGAATATAATTGTTTCTGATGCATGTGACAATCATTGTCGCTCAGTCTGCAATGCAGGTGTCAACAAAAGCAAGGTCAGACTCCCAGTCGAAGGACATTTTTGCCTTTTCTGGTCCCTGAGCCTGAAAAATGGGGCTGAGAGCAGGCAGTCTTTCTCCAGTTTTCTTATAACCCATCTGCAGGCTTTGTGGACTGCTGTGGTGCCAGCAGTGGCTTGCTCAAAGGAGAAAAGAAATAGCTGCAATTGTAAAGTTCCCTCATTCAGTGGTAAAACTTTTTCAGGTGACAGGGAGCAAAGAAGCCCAGTGTCTCTTCATCTGCCAGGTTTCTCTGTCCCCTCCTTTAAGTCATATAATTTCTGTTCAGGTTATCAAAGAGACACCAAAAGATACAGCCCCACGTTGATATTTACTGCTGAAAGACTTTCACCCTCCAGAAAGAGGTCGAAAATATTAATATGAAAGTGAAATAGCTAGTTTGTAAGGGTTTACAGACCAAGACCTTTTCAATGTCATTTCTATTCAAAGCACTTCAAACAGCAGGAGAGATTTAAGTGAATATAGCCCTTTTTCTAGATGACATTATTCCCTCATATGACTTGATACACAGTTAGATATGTAGTTAGAAATAAATATAACATGGTGATATTCCTTTGGTCTTTCATGAAATCAGGCACCCTACATAGCAAATGTGTGGACGCATTCCTTCTCACCAGAGGGAATACACCTTTCATTCCCTCTGTAAAATGCTACAAAGAATTGAGTGTCTATTTATTGCAATGGGTGCTCTGGGTTCAATAAAGCTGCTAGGAAATATGTGAGAATCCTGGAAACTGTAAAGTCTAGGCCATCTCCTCCTTATTCATTGTTTACTGTACAAATTCTTTATCAATGAGAACCTAGGGACTTATTTTTCAGTTGCATCAGCTTTAAAACTGTATATTTCCATTTATTTCACTGTAATTATTTCTGGTGAAAATGGTTGTGTGTTTTAGTGATGTTAGTTTACAATATTTTAATAAAAATGCATGAATCCCCTATGAAAAAGAAAAATCCCATATCAGCTATTTTCAAGCAGCCTCTCTAGACTGAAACTAACAGACCAAAGGAGAAATCACCAGTGGCTTTAAAATATTCTTAGCCTAGAGATATGAGAATCTGCCAATCTCGCATCATGAAAAAACAAGCGCCTGAGAGATTTCAATGTTATTTATCCTTTTTGTCTAAAAGGTATATGGAGTCCCACTTCCATCGTCTGTGGACAAAATCCACAAATCAGTGAAGTAAGAAGAATTTCTGCATGGCTTAAAATCAAAAGCAAACAGCTGACTCTTTCAGGCACTCTATTACAAAAGTAAATTGGACACCCCCCATGTTTGGTACAAGAGATGAAGAGTGTTTGTATGAAATAATGGACACGGTACAAGGCAGTCATGTTCCTCAAGAAAGTCACTAAATTTGAAATTATATCTATTAAGCTTTCCAGTGGGAAGGACCTGTCCCAGATAGCATATTGATAAGTTATTGTGTTGTATCAACTGTTAAAGCTTGGTAGCATGAGGCAGATACAGTCCACGTTACCAGTGACTGCACGGATAATGAGACTCTCATTACTGAAGACTGAAATATGTTTAAATGACCTGCAGTTTGGGTGCACAAGTGAGCACGCTCTAAAAGTACAAATGAAGAAAAGAGAATTTTCTTTTTCCTTTACAGTTTGGTTTTGATCAAGGGAAGGGAGAAGAAGGGTCTTTCCAGGAGTTCACTCCTGCTTGCCCAAGTAAAAATTCAGTATCCAGGGAGGGGGAACTTGTCAATCCCTGGCCGGTAGTGATAAGAACTACCAAGAAGATGAAAATTACAAGAAAAGCCTCCAGGCAAGGAAGAGGATATTTCAGGCACCCACAGGAGTTCATTCTTGAAAAATTTTTCTGGAAATCAGTGTATTCCTTAAATAAATACTCAAGCTCTCTGGTTTAAGCGACCAGATTGTAACTTTAGTTTCCTATGTTGATCCTTATATTTTAATTTATTATTAAAATATAATATTTTTATATTATGCATGTATGTGTGTGAAGATATCAGGTGCATTATAAATTAATAAAAAAGATAAAAATAAATTAAAGAAATCACAGGTAAAAATGGAAATTATTATGTTCTTTTAAGAGGCTGTTTAATTACCTACCACTTTTTACTGTCATTCACAATGATTATCAATTAATCTACATAACATTAATTTACATAGGAGGTAATGGAAAATTAAGCTAAGAAAGTTCCACATCACAGGGAATGATTTCTTGAAAGATCTTTACTTATATCATATATTCGGACAGATCTAGTAGATGTTTTCTGCAACACTTGATTTATTCAATTATCATTTTCAGACTAGCATCAGAATTATGGAGCAGCACAATTATTCATAATTTTTGTCCTTCCATGTGAACAATTGTTTCAACTGAAGCCTTCTACATGGGAGAGGAGAAATTAAATTTGCTTTCCAGGCTTCTGCTTAAAGATGATTTTGTCCTTTCAGAATAGTTACTGACACCACATAAAAACTTATAAACTGAAAGTAATTCACATCAGTCTCTCTTTCAAGACCTCTAGCAACCTTACCTATTTAGATCATAATCAAACCACTGCAAAGAAATGCCTCAAGCACCCATTTCACTGAATCTATTCTGAACCTTCTGAGAACACGGAAGTCCTTACAGATGCTTATTCCTAGCCTCAACTTCAAACCCTGTCCTTCTCATCTGTGTTTGTTGGTTTTCTTTCCATGACATGAGACTCACTTCTTTGTTCTATAAAAGTGTATAAAAAGGCAAGTGTATTAAAAGGCAAGTGTATTAGGCAAGCCTGACAACCACGGAAAAATTCAAACTGAAAAGAAGGCAACTTCATCAGGTAACTCTATGTCAATTATTACTGCGATATTTTAAAGCATCACTTCTTAGGTACTTATCAACATTCATCTTGACTGCACTCATGTATAAACTTTTTATTGGTCTCTCTTGGTATATTGCAGTGTCATCCAAACTCTGCTCTCTGGTACCTTGTGTGAATGAGTCTCATGGGCTATAATCCCTATGTGCTTTCATTCCTCCCCCACAGAGCTACACATACACCTAATCTGTGAATGAAGAGTGTTGTGGTAGCCATGTCCTCTGCCAGGCACTGAAGTAGCAGAAGCTCAGTGTCTTTGCCTACACAACGTGTCAGAATTTTGCATGAACTGGGCTGTTTCCATGCCCATCACCTTTTGTTGGGGGGCCTCTGGTGGTCTGGGGCCTCTGGTGGTCTAGTGGTTAGGGTGCAGGACTCTCACCACTGCGACCCGGGTTCGATTCCCAGCCCCCCGGGCAGATGGAGCTCGTCAGCCCTGTGAGGCAATCCATCTAAGAGAAGGTCACTCTAAACAAACCTACGTCCTGGGGCCCTCACTGCCACTGTCCAAGCTTGCTCGGCCCCAGCAGATGAACCTCAGGATTAAAGGGTGGGCTCAGTTCAGCGCACGCTGTGTCTCACCTAAAAAATCCACTGCGCAGGCTCGAAGGGTTAATGACCTTTCCCAAATCTTCGCTCGCGAAGACTGGCCATTATTATTATTACCTTTTGTGGGAGAGCTGATAGGAGCTAAGTGAGTATTTATGGCAAAGGATGGAACTAGCCCTTAACGAGTCCACCATGCCCTGTTTTCAAACTTGTCACCTATGCAGGTGCCAGGAAAACACATCCTGTGCTAGACCTCACATCTGCCGGTGGGATTCCCCTCTCTACTTTGAAAAAAATAAGGGAAACAAATTTTTCAACAGTTTCTGTAATACCAGATGGTGAACGTGGAACAATCAAAAAATTAGCAGATTTATTAGAGAATTTGGGCCAGAAGCTTTAGCTACAAAAGCTATGAAGGCAGCATTTAAAGAATGCAGGGCTTTTAAAACTTACTCTGCACTGCAATCCTCCTATATCAAAATATATTTTCTCAGAAAAGCTTGTCTGTTTTTGTGGGTAGTTCTGAGAGAAGCATATATGCATCTTGACTTCCTCCCTTGGTGAAAATCAAATCATTCTCTCAAAGCTTAAGAAGTATGAGTTGTTTCACTACTTGTTTTGTGAAATCCCTGCTCTGGATTCTCCTAGTTCCCTAGGGCAAAACAGAAAGCTTTGCAAATCATCAGAAACCATAGCTGAGAGAAAAAAATTCTTTCTGTAGTCAGGTCACATTCAGGCAACAAATTTTAATGGAAGAGCTAGGCTGTGGATTCAGTACATGATTAAAAGAAAAATGTCCTGTCAGTTGCAGCTCACACAGAGATGAGTTTTAATCAGTGAATATTTTTCCCCCATATAAGAAAGTCTGGGCACATGGGTATCAACTACAATATGCAGAAAGGATCATCCTGATGAGTATGAGCGAGCACAGATCTATTGCTGTTAGGTTCAGCAAGACTTAACTCAGGAAGGTTCACCTCTGGTTTGCCTGTGTCCTTTACCCTACATGTGCAGATTAAGGAATCAAACCCTCCTAGTAAAATACCTTTCCTTTATTTAAAAGCACATCTGCATGTAAAAATCAATTAGAGAAGTGTGGTTTTTGGAAATAAAAAAAATAAATTCAGCAAAGTCAAGCCTATCTGGCCAGAGCTATCAATCACCATGTAAACTCTTAGTCTAGAGAAGGAGTTAATTTCCTTGGCTAGTTTATCAACTTTGCAGCTGGAGCAGACTTGGTGCTGCACACAGCTGGCAATGCAGCAAAGCTCTTTGCACTGAATTGCAGCTTGGCAGAAAGGTGCAAATTTGATTCCACCTTCTGAGTAAACTGTCATGCACTGATTGCCACAGAGGCTGCTGAAATCTTGCGAGTGTCCTGAGAGGCTTCAGTGTCCTGAAGACAACTAGGGAGCAACGTGCTCCAGCTTTCTGAATTTCCAGGATCTTTGGTGTCCCAGTAGCCCGTAAACTGTTAATGGCTTCCAACAATATAGTCAATAAAATATCTCTAAAATTCCAAGCAAACACTGCTTCTACTTTTCTTAATGAAAAATATTTGATTTCTGTGTTCTCTAAAAAAAAAATGTTTTGATTGATAATCTTTGTTACACTTTCCACTTTATTCTCTTATAATTTCCAACTTCCTAGTGCAGCATTTAGCATTCTGCCCAGCTCTAAAGACAGCATGTAGGCACATAGGTTTGCTGAGGCACTTTAACCTGTTTTTACCTCTTCCACCACCTCTCCTGCTTATTTGCAGAGATGTTGCCTTGTATTGGAATTAGTGACCACCGAGTTTACTGTGCACTGTGCAGTTGCAGCTCCCTGCTCAGTGCTAGGTCAGGTTAATTTGAGAACACCGGAAATGACACAAAATGAAAGTGTCTATCTGAGAATTACAGTAAATAAGTTGCAGACGTATAGTCTACTACACTGTTTCTGACATGAGTTTGGTAATTATGAGAAGTTTAAGGAGGAAAAAAACCCTAAATATTTTCCAGATCTCCCTTTATCTCCAGTGTTCCATTATAGTTTGCACTGAAATATTGAGCTCCATAAAAATTCAAATTAACTACTGAGTTTTATTTTTACTATAAATATTTTTGGGTAAAGAAAAGTATTTCAGAATATCTGCCCAGAATTTCATTAACATTTTTGTACAATAAAAAAATTGTCATAGTAATTTTCATGTAAAATGGAAAACAACTCTATATCATACACCCCAAAATGTCTAAAACAATTAAGTTCTCATATAGATTAACTGACAAGGTGAAGGCACTACTATGTTGCTAATGCTTGAACTGTTGTCTGCTATATCCTCACCTTTAGCCAGCTCTGCTGCAGAAGTTGCCTACTCTTTTTCACAAATCCATATAATAACAGTTAATGAATAAATGAGCATGCAAACAGCTATATTATCAGTGGTTTCAGTTCCTGTTAAATGAGCTACTTGAAAAATCAAACATCCTTGGACCGACAACTGAGATGGAAAACCACAGATTTATCTTGATCTTGTTTCACATAGTTGCTTTATTGACTGAGATTGGTAATTAGACAAATATACTTGTGTATTTTACTACCTACGCACTACCATGAATAATGAGGTCTAACTAAATCTAACGAGAAAGGACAAGGCCATTTGAAATCATTGTACCTGATTAATTAAAATAGAAGAACCTGCAAATGTACGGATGACAAGTCTCAAAATACTAACAATTAGGTTTTTAAGTGTTCAGCATCAATGTACATCAATAATTATGAATCTTTTGGACAGCTAATGACCATTTTTACAGAATATGAGGTAAGAGCTAGAAATATAATTAATTAATTTTTTTTTAGCATAACATACCTCATGAAGTTCAACAATGGGGAAGCACAAAGTCCTGCACTTTGGGAAGAACAACCCTCTGCACTGAAATACGATAGGGGCCACCCAGTTGGAAAGCAGTGCACCAAAAAAAAAGACTTGGGGGTTGTGGTGAACATCAGGTTGAACATGTGTCAGCAATGTGTTCTTGCCTCAATGAAGGCAAATGACATCCTGGGCTGCATTAGGTAAAGTATTGCCAGCAGATAAAGGGAGGTGATCCTGTCTATCTGTTCAGCACTGGTGATGCCACAACTGCAGCGTTGGGTCCAGGTCTTGAATGGAGGGTGTAATGAGAATGGAGCCAGGCTCTTCTAAGTGGTGCCCAGTGCCAGAACTAAAGACAAAGAGCACAAACTGAAACACTGGAGGTCCCCTACAGAACAGAAAACACTTTTTCAGTTAGGGAGTTATCAAGCCCTGGCACAGATTGTCCAGAGAGACTGTGGAGTCTCTCTCCTTGGACATATTCAAAAGCTGTTTGGACACAGTCCTAGGAAGACTGCTTTATGCTGACCCACTTGAGTGTGAGGGGTGTTGGATCAGACGACTTCCAGAGGTCCATTCTCACCTCAACCCTTCTGTGTGATTTTGTGATTAGGAGGTTGCAATTTTTTTACTAGTGGTAGACATGTCGCCGAGCATTCAGACACAAAGCTGTTTTGGAAGCCTGTTGCCTCTTTGGGGAAAGTGTACAACATTTATAAATTTATGAGTTGAAAGAAGCACTGAGAAGACATCTTCTCAGGTCATAAAGTTTAGTAGATATATTTTATGTGCTCTTGTTGTCTAATACAAATCCTGGAAAACCAGCTACATGTGGCTTTGTCATCTTTTGCACACAGAATCATAGTTAGAGACAGATATAAAGTTGTTTTCCTCCAACTACTACACAGCGATGTAAACTGCCCCTGCATTGTCACACTGCTGTATCCATACCAGATACATTCCTGTACCAGAGTGAGTGCAACCAATACTGAATGAAGACTAAATTATTTATCTAAAAATTCTTTAACGGTTTTGGCCTCAATGGTCTCTATGGTACCAGAGAAAGAGTTTCAGAATAAAAGCTCTGTTACTTTTGCTAGCATCTTCACTTCACCATTTAAGCAAAAGACAGAACTTTCTCTCGAGGTCAAACACAAATGAAATTAATTCCCACAATAAATAAAGAACATCTTAGTCCTTGCAGGTTTGTGCCTCAAGTTCAAGGTGTTTTCAGCTTTGAATTCTGTCTGCACATCAAGAGGGTATGTGTCCAAGAGTGAAAGAACATTCAGAAACAGCTCAGAAACTAAATCCTTATCCTGAAAGTCTAGCTACATGTCCCATTCTTCATCTGGGAAGAAGGTGGAAGAACAGTAGACACAAGAGAGATATACAGCCCTTATTACAGGGCTAGAGGGGCTCACACATTCCCCCATTAGGATCACAGAAGAGCTTAATAAAACAGAACACTCCTATATGGAAACCCAACACCATCTCTATAAGTGTTATAAATGTCACTGTAACAACTCATTGTGACATGAAAACATACCTTTCTCTACCATGCCAAAAAGGTAGGGGATATGTTTCTCTGGCAGAGATTTAAAAAATCATATGTTCTTCTACACCCTTGTGGGTAAATAGACCAACTATCTACTTCCTGCCAAGATCCTGCCTCAGTCCATATTGAGGGAGCTGGGAGCATTCCTGGCACTGGCATGCTGTAACCCACGCCATTACACATGAGAGGTTGGCCTGCTGTAGCCAACCCTCACAGTTCCCAGTCACAGTTTTAATCAAATGAACAATCCCAGGGATTATTCCTGTTGGATGGCTTGAAAGCACCAGCATGATTTGGAGGCTGAGACCATCAGCAGAAACACGAGTTGTTTTGGCCCTGTTGGCCTCAGTATCCAGTTCCTTCAGCATGCTTAATTATGTGTACAGAGGAAGTCTATCCATCTTGCAGGAGTATCATGCAGACTCACGGTGACCACACTATCCAGTTCCCAATTTGGCTCTTTCTTATACTTGTGATATTACAACTTCATTACATTCTGCAGAAAATAATACATTTTTCTGACTATGTTTTGTGCTTGGTAGTGTATGTGATAAGCTATTCCCCACTGATAACTTTACCTTAGGCAGATATGCTCAATGCTTTTTACTTCACCATGCAAAAATTCAATATTCCTAATCTCCCTATATCACATCTTTGCCTGGATTTACAGTGTAGTGAAAACCAGTCTCTCATAATTTAAAGAAATGTTTAATATCTTCAACTCCTGATCACCTAAATAGCCACCCAGAATCAGGATGAGATATAAAGTCACTGTTCCACCAATAAAAGATTTTTTTTAGAAACAACTATAAAGCAGATACAAAAAGAGCTTTACTGTGTTAGAATTAAATAAATGAATGCCAAGCCCATTCCCTAAAGCAGGCTCTAATGTAGTCACAACTGCGGCATTCTGTACATATAAAAATCTTTATATCAGTTTAAAAAAAAAAAAATCACCTTTCAAAAATGCTACTAGTCAGTTATATATCTCAACAGGTATCCAATATTTACCCCTGGAGGGATTTCTTCTTACAGAGGCTCTAATTTCCTACCAAATGGAAGTGTTCACATTCCCAGTCATTTGGACAAGGGTTAGCATGATAAAATAAAGTTTTTTGTTACACTGTAAAATGGTTTGTTATGTGACTACTGCCACATAAAAATGTTATGAAAATTAAGTAGGTTGTAAGATCCAAAAAGGAATAGGCTGCTTTTGGGACTAGCTACTAGGAAAAGGAAAAAAAGAATGATCTTCTGATATACAGTCCTTCAGTACTTTGAAAAGACAACTTAAATGACCTTTTAACTAACAATTGATATTGGTACCCCAATTAGGAAAGCTGTTATGTATCCAAAATGGATGTGAACTTCCTCAGGTCAACAGTACTCAGAAAATGGGAGGAAACTGCAATAAATTTTTTAATCTACGTGGTGACTTCTGTCCTGTGTGACAGTAAATGAAACAAGCCTAAATTACAATTCAGAATGGAAACTGAAGTACAGACTCATGGTATGTTAATCATAACATGTCACAGATGGGATAGCAAGACAGTGAAACTGGAGGAAAACCTTCCTTTGTGTACAGTATTTTAATTTTAATACTGTGTATATCAGTCAAAGCAGTATCTGAAACTGCAACTCTTTAATGCATAGTCATGCCTTATAAGTTCCTGGCACATTTGCAATGAATTGTATCCAGAATGGCAATCAGTCACTCCTTCAGAAAGGGAAGACCAGTTACTTCTTATGATTTATAATTATTACATAATTTCTATACTTTTAAAATTTTAATATTTCTCTTAGTTTGTATACATTAATCAGGTTTATTCTATTGTTATAATATCAATATTTGTGTTCCTGTCATTTAACCAGAGCTCTACTGCACCATTAATTGCAGAAGAAAACAGTTCCTGATTTCAACAACCAGCTGTATTTCCACCGAACATTCAATTTGTTACTAATCACAAAAATGCTAGAAAAAAATTTTAAGATAATACATCTTTTCTTATAGAAGTGGAGTATTTAAAATATTTCTGTTCGCCTTTTAAACTAATGACACTTCAGTTTCCCTTCTGCAGACTCACTGATGCAGAGTGAAAAACACTGCGTTGTGAGAAATGTGCTGCAAATGAAGAACTCATGGGAGAAGCAACCTGCTTTCAGTAGCAGGCCTCCACAAAAGTAAGGAAGAAGCATTCAGTTAAGCTTCACAGATAGAGTGTGCAGAGTTCATCTGGAAGGCACACTTTCACAGAAACTTCATGATTTATGTTGGCATACGCAGGGTTGGGTTGCAAAAGAAGTAGTTTTGTCTTCACTGGAAAAGATTGTGACTCAAAGTCTTTTGCTGCCTGAATGAAAGGCAGGCAGGAGAAGGCTTGTGTAGGTGCTTGTGAGGTCACTGATGCCTGGGAAGCTGATAGACCAGGAGCAGACACATTCTTGTATAGGCAGATGTGATGTCAGTGATGTGTAAACTAAGTGCACTAATTCAGACCTGGATTTTCAAGTGGAATTTCATTAATCAGAGATGTACAAGTTTATCCAAGTTCGATTAAAAGTAGTGGCAAAGAAAAAGCACTTGACATCTTATAAAAGGCATGTAGTACTGCAGAGAAATTATCTTGAACTTTCAGACAGCTGGACAGGATGACAGACATAAGCACATATACTGATTTTTTTTCTTTTGAAAGAGAATGTCCTTATCTTGAAAAAATGTAAAAATTAAAATTTGAAAATAATTTTAAACTAATGAGTGAGATTTATTCTGAAGATCCCTTTTACTTTGCAAGTGGTAGCATTTACCAGTCAGTTAGTAAAAGCTTGAAGTACTGAACAGACCAGGAATATCTATCCTTTCTGATTGCTCAGACATAGTTCACCTGACTAGCAGGTCTTCTCCCACTGTCTGACAAGTACTAGTAGCCATGGTTAGCATGAGCACATATATTCTCAATTCACAAACATTTATGTTCTCAAAATAGGTCTGGGCATCTGGGGTGATCGATCCTATATGAAATCACTTGGGGTTAGCCAATTGCAATGTGCTACACACAGCTATGTAGAGAAAGAGCTACCACCTAGGAGATCACATACAGCTCATGACAAACAACTTGTTAATCACAAGCAGAAGCAGCCAACAGACTGAGGAAAGACTGTGGCTTTTGCTCCCAAAGCAATATATGCCCCAGCAGTTCCCCGCACTGCAGGCTTTTTATAACAACTTCTTGCTGCATTTTTTTGTTTGGTGTTGCAACAATTGTGGACCATGGAAGCAGTGTATTCTGATAACACAGAGTTCCAGGAAGGAACAAATAACATATGAATGCGTACTTTAATTCCTAATACTTCTCTGACCCTTGTCAAGCATTATGTCCATATCTCACTTTGGGAAGAAACTTAGCCATGTATCATGTAAAATATATTTACATTCAGGGCTGAATAAATGCCATCATTGACTGTGAACTTTAAAAAGATTTAGGCAAATTAATTTTGGTCAAGCCTACTCTCCTTTGCTGTACACACCTTAATGAATGACAGCCAAGAACTTGAGTTAATTTTCACCCGTCCCAGCAGAGGCCAGAATGGAGACTATGCCTCTATTGAGCTTGACAAGATATAGGAAAGGAAAAGAGCAGTGCGCATTTTAATAACATGTATATAATTCTCTAATTCAAAATACAATCAAAAGTCTGTGCAGCTATACATCAACTACTACATCCCCCTTCCAGCAGGCTGCATGTGAAAGGACTGAGGAATCCCAGCACAAAAAGAAACATGAACTTACAGAGAGGAGTATTTGGATAGCACTGTGAATGACCTCTAGGTACTGGAAATCAATGATGCAGCCTGTCACGGAGACGTAGGAGTAATCCTCTAGGACACCAGGGGCAGAAGGACGAACCACCCTTCGTATACAGCCGGGTCCATGTTCCCGCCACCAAGAGCGGTGCATTGAGATGTTAAAGGTCATGAGATCCGTTTCCTAGGAGAGAGAGGAAAAAAGTGTCAAAACCTCTGACTTTCTTTACTTTCTTTAAGGAAAAGCAAGGGGAAATAAAAGATCTTTTCAACTATATTTAAGGACAATAATATAACTAATTTGCCTTAACCCTCATACCAGTAATTTTAACATGAAAGTAGGATGTTGGAGTGGAGAGAGGAAATTGCAAACATACATTGATTATATTGCAGTTGCACAGAGAAGTTTGTGCCTGGTAGAAGAACTGTCATGCCAGATACTGTACAAAACAGTGCATAACCTATGTCCCCATGGACTTACAGCCTGAAAAACAAATTTTGTTGTTACTTGATTAGAATGCCACTTAAAGACTAATATTTTTTAACAGGCAACAGAGACAGTTTTACCTCGTGGTTCTAGAAACAATCTAAATCAAACTTCAATCATTTTTATTTAAAATGTTATCTCTAAATCATATCTATTACTTTAAGTAGGACCACAGGCAGCCAGGCTGTTCCAGTTGCCAAAGATTCAAATGAAAAGATGCCTCCAGTCAAGCACCCTCCTCTCTTTTCTCCCCTCTGCCTATCACCCAGATTACCACCTCCTCAGTTCAGTGAAGAAATCTGCTTCTGTGAACAGATCTGGATTTAAAATAAAAGCAATAACCTTTTTTCATTCAAATCATCTTTCTGATCAGCTATTAAATCCACTCTAATGAGTACTGTTAGTACTGTAACCCACACAGCATGTACAGTGTCTGTGCATTTTAATAAACTTCATCCCACTTCCACTTGGAGCAATGAAAATGGCAAACATTCTAGTGTACTAAGATTTTCTAACAGCTTGTCTATGAAATACAAACAGGAAAATTCACTTGCATTAACAACAGATTTAGGTCTTTAGGTCATGCTTAGGCAAAATACACTGAAGTTGAATGGATGCCATTTAAATGCAAAAAAAATCCCAAAACAAACCACTACTCCTCACCAGAGATAAATGAGAGTTGAGTTACATTGATAATTAAATAATTAATTCAGATTTATGTTTCCATGTTTCCTATTGTCAACTCCAAGGTAGCTGTAAAAAATATGTGTAAAATTGTCATCCAGATGCCCACAAAATACCATTGGCTTACATACATGCCCTCTTGTCAGCACTGTCATGACACTGATTTGCCCTTTGCATCCCACTCCAAAAATCTGTCCTATCAGTCTATCTTACTTTCACCCTGACTAAAGGGCTATTTGGTGCAGATTCCAGTTGCAGAAGTAGCCCTTTTGTTCCCCTCTGTTAATTGCCTCTATTCTGGCCTCACCTGAAAATTACCTCCAGCCAGTGTATGTTGCTGCTAGTTAGCAGTAAGAAATCTGCCTTTGTAATCTTCTGTTTTACTGTCCATAAGTTTTTTACCCTTTAAATGCAGACTTGCTGGAACATTATTTCCGGTTGACAAGGCATTTGTCTTTTGGCTTTGCATGTCCATCCTTGATATAGTTTAGAAAATTTTCAGCTGCAGCCTGAAACAACTTGTGAAATCAGCAGCTAACAGACAGCTCAGTTTAATGAAAATATAATTATAAATATGGAGTCACAGGAAACAACCGAGGCTGTCTTTGTGAAACAATACCAGAGACTGCACACTGTTATCAAGTGTTTTTAACAATTATAAGGTCTAAGAAATGCCAGTTGTCACACACATATTCACTCTCATGTACTTCAGTAGCTCTTTGTTGAGTAGGAATACAGATTAACAGGTTAGTGTATATCAAGTATTGCAAGGTAATGCTTTGTTATCACAACTGTGGGAATAAATTGTGATGTCCATGGCACTGGTGTCTCAGCTTTCTTTGCTTTTGAGAGTTTTTAAATATTTTTCCTCCTTTTTTGTCTTTGAATTTTTAATATTATACTCTATTTCAGTGCTTGTCCTTGGCTACTTCACAGTCAACGGCACCGAAAAATGGCAAATTTCCATAAGGAAACAGCTTGATAAATGTTGCTGACACATTTAAAATGTAAGAATTTGTCATGTGATTAGTAGAAACAGCTCATTAATAAAATCTTTCATTTCTGGAATACTGTTATATTTGGCTCTTGGAATTATTAAAAAAAAATTACTTGATGGGCATGTTTAGAGATACTTAACTAGATGGTCCTGTTCATATTTCAAGGCTGCTGGATTCAGGTAGAAAGGAAAGAGCAAAAAACCCCAAAGAGATGTCATCACAGCACTTTCTGCTTTTAAAAAAATAAATTATTTTTCAGAAGCTATGGGTAAAGGCTGTAACAAGAGATTTTCATAGTTACTTTTCACTGTGTGTATTACATTCTGAGCTCTGAAAGCAGGTAAAAGGAGATAATGATGGCCCAGCAAAGATCAGTTTTAGAAATGCAAACAAAACTACTTGGTGCATTAGTTTGACCTCTAAAATATCAATTCACAAAATGGCACCCATAAACTGTTCTAGCTGATAAATGTTAAGCTGCCAATCAATAAAAGAAAGCCTGACCAAAAAAAAATTCATTTTTTTTTTTGACAGCTGAAACATACCCCTTTCTAACTACTTGGAGATTCTTAATCCATAAAGTGAGTCAAATGCACCAGGCATTAAAGAAATTAACCTGTATCTTTATAGTCATTTACAAACAAATAGAAAATCTGAGACTGTTTGACAGGGTGCACAGGTTTTAAAATCAGTGAACTTCTGAGAGTGTTTCAGTATTTGTGAATTCACAGCTTGGAAACTCTGAGAATGGCAGAAAAGCTGCTGCCCAAGTGGCTCATTTTCAGTCCACGTTTAATGAAAGTTAAGAATTCTTTCAGAAAATACAAGCAGGTGCTTGAATCTTATCAACAGAAAATCTGTTATCTTCCAATGTCACAAGCAAACATTAAGCAAAGGTGCATAAAATATTTAATCTTCAGCAGGTGATGTAATGTAAACTGCTTATTTCTTAAAAAAAATGCTGCTGCTTCATAGCAAGAGACTCAGTTTCAAACTCTGTAGTTTAAAAGAAACAAAGTAGCCTTTCTGACTAATCTAGTTGGGATTCATTTAACAGTTGAAATTTCAACCATCCATGGATGGAAAATTGTTGTCTCCTGAGCATATATCTTGGCTTTAATTCCATGCATCAGCAGGTAAATTATACCTCCTCAGCTGGTAACTTCTCCGACAGACGTCATAAACAAAGAGGGGGCAGAACACAGATAACAGAACTTCCAGGAAAATCATGTGGGATTTAGGGAAGTGATACAGGGAAAGGGAAGCCTTGTTTCCTATTCCTTCCTTCAGCCAGCACTAAAGTAATACTCCAATCTGTGCTAAGTTCACTCCTGAGTGTAGATCCCCCCTGTAACCACACTGCTACTAATGTAGAGTCCCACTTAACTGTCTATTTAAGCTTTTAAACTATGTATAGGATTTGTGTTGGCTGTCAGCCCAAGGATTAATTTTGATCATTATTGGAAATCATTGCTGTGGCAGGTACTTTCTCTTAGGTGAGATGTAATCCCTGTAAGTCCCAGTAATACTGTTTCTAAGTGCTTGGAGATAATGTTTAATTTCGTTACATCTGCTTATTTTCTACATTTGGTTTCAAGTGGACATTTCCTATTGGGCAGGGCTTTGAGCAACCTGATCTGGTAAAAGATGTCCCCACCCATGGTGCGGAGGCTGTCTAGGTGATCTTTGAAGGTCCCTTCTGACCTAAGTAATTCTGTGATTTTTTGCTTCAATTCTTAGGTGGTGAATTTGGATAAATTTTAAGATATCATAGCATAACACAGTTCATTTTAAAACTAAAGAGCAATAGCAAGGGTGATGTTCCATTTATTTGTGTATACTTTATGCACAATGTCTATAACAGCAAAATAAAAAATTAATGACAAATTAAGACTAACTCAAATTAACAGTTGTAAAGAAAAAAGACATTAAAACTCCAGGGAAAAAAACCAATGCACTAAGATTGCCTCGTATACCAAACAAATATTATGCTGTGACATGATTACCATTGCAGAATTTTTTTTTTCACTGTATGTTTCTGCTTTATGTCATGCTATTTTATATTTCTTTTATTCCTCGTTAGTATCTGAAAAATACACTCTTGGGAAAACTGTAACAAAAACATTAAGTGTTTTGAGTGGGACGGAGGAAAAGCACTTTTTTCCTTTACAAGAAAGCAAGTCTTACATTTCATCTTCTCTCACTACTGCTAAACAAACAGGTTTTCAAGGCCTGGGTAGATAATACTGAAGAAGTCTATGGACATTCCCCATTTCCAAACTTAGAAATTTATGTCACTAGCTCCCATATTGTCTTGATTGGCATGATTATTTTTGAATATTGACTCAACTCTTTTTTTTTTCTTTTTTTTTTTTTTTAATTTAAACTCTTGCCTCAGTGTTACACAGATGGCTTTTACTTACCCCATGAGCTAGAGGTCAAAGGTAGCCCACTCACTAATTGTGGCATTCCTGCAAATGGGATAAAACAATGAACCATGCTGATTCCAGGCAGCTCAAGATATAATTCAGTCAATATCCTGACCTCATCATGAGCACTCTGGTGAACAAATGACATGAAGAGCATTCTTAAATTGAAGCTTATATGTTGACTCTATTTGGACTATTCAGCTGTCTGAACTGGATGTCAGACTAGACATAGAAAATTCACCCCCGTGGTAGTAAACTCAGGGCATACTAAACCAGAGAAACTATGTGATACACCCAGATTAATTACCACTTGAAGAGAAAATTCACAGTAATAGCATCTTCAGACACAGACCATGCTGAGGTAACCCCAGCATCATGGCCTGAGAGTGGTTGAGAGGTACAGAGGCAAAGTAATTTTTGGGTGGTGGGATTAGAGGTTCATGGTTCCCACTTACTGAGATTAGAGGTTCGCTAACAGAGCAAATTCTGTAATCATGACATCAGATCGTGACTATAGGAAAAGATTTCCATATCAAGCATAATTACTGTTAGAAAGTTACATTGATTTACTCCATTAATAGTCTTCCCAATCTATCTACAATGCAGCACTTGTTAGCCATTTGGATATAGGCCACCCTCCACATGTACAACTATCAAAAAAAAAAAAAAGACATACAAATTAAGCAGTACTGACTTCTATTTCTATTTATTTTACTACTTTTATTCCTTGGGCTATAGAGAATGTTATCAGATTTTATCTTTTTTTTTAAAAGTGAACAAAATAACTTTTGGAAATTTATTTGGAAAAGCAGGAAGATGACCTACCTAAATGATCTACCTAAGTTTTTTACCAAACTTACTAGCAAAAGATTTACCAAACTTACTAGCGAAGTGGAATATAGTGGAATGTCTTTAAGAAGCCAGAAGGCAAGAAGTCAAAAAGAGAAGTATACTGCTGTCTTCTTCATGCAGTGTTAGTATTAGTCACAACAGCAAATCATAAGAAGAAACAAGGGGCTGTTTTTTGAAACTTGTTGCCCATAAAGATGAGATCTGATCTTTGGCAATATTCAGATCCGTGCTCAAATCTGAGCTCCATGTGTTACACCTTAATCTGGCCTACTTCCCTTTTGTGGCACTTTCTCTGTCTGAGAAACAGTCCAGAGAAGTCACACAGTATGGCAGAAAAAAGTTCCAAGCCTCAAGGAAAAAACAGCATGAGACAGGGTGATTGGATCAATATGAGCCTTACTTATCACTTGCCATAGGAAGCTCAACATGAACACAAAGAATTGATGACTGCCCTGAAAAGTTGTTTTGCTCCAATGGAGTCCCTGACATGTGATTAAGCTGAGCACTTAGTTTGAAAATTGCTCTCACCTATTCCCTCTTGATAATCTAAAGGTATGAAATAACACAGACTTGGAGTGATGCCAAACTGTGACCACTGCTTTGAGTTTTGAAGGCTGGGAATATGACTAGGGTTTGTACAAGCCAAGGGTTTGTGAAGACTGGTGTGTCCCTCACTCAAGCCATATCTGACTTTGACTGAAATGAAGAAAGGAGATGAGACTGAAATGTAACTGCAATAGTGAAGAATTAGAAATATCATTGGCAGACCATATACAGCCAGCAACACAAATGCTGTAGGAAAACTTCTCAGGGCAGAGAGCCACGAAAGGTTAAAAAAAGCTTGAAAAGTCTTAGTATACAACAATGGGAAAACACTACAAATATGGGCCATAAAAAATTCTGTCCTAAAAGTTTATAAACTGAGCATTTAAAAAACAAGTTCATAACACAAAGCAATTTCAAGTCTCAGCAAAAAAATTTTAAACTATATATTTTTTTTCTTTTCTGTTGTTTTTAAGGTGACATCCCTATGGAGTCATGCATACATTCGAAATATCACAAAATTAAAATTTGATGCCAACATACCTTCCCTCAAACATAAGCTGCCTCAAACAACTACAGAAAACAACTCTTCCCAATATTTTGTAATTTTTATTATTAAAGCAGAAAGGATCAGACTCATGTGCCTGAGTACCTCACCATGTTTACAGTCTGTAAGTATTCAACAAGTACATTGGTTGAGGAAATTGAGAAGACTCTTGCAATGTTGGTGGAGACTCGATTTCTACATTTATAATGGACATTCCTGGCTTGATCATACTAAAGCTATTAATCCTTTTATAGCCCTCTGACTTTTGAACCATGGTTATGCTAATGTTAAAAACCTTGCAAAACTGACCCTTTCTTAGGGTTTTCGTCCTAATGTTACTTGGAAATGCACATGAATAGGAGACACATTTTGTGCCAAAAGCTCATATAATCCCTTAAGAGGAGCAGATGCAATATAGCCTCTAGCCAAAACAGGATCTTTGTTATTATCCAAATGACCATATTCTGTTCACAGTGGTTATAAACAAAGCACAGGGATAAAGGCATGATTAAGAATATAATGTCATAACAATAGTATGGTTAATTTTAATATTTTCCTTCATTTCTGCTGTCTCTCTGTCCCAACTTTGAGAATACCATAACATCTCTTGCTACATAAGGAGATACTTTGTTGGAAATAAATGCATGAGAGAGTGTGTTCTGAATTTGAGGGTCTGTCCCAGATTCTGATGACATTGAAAAGCACCATAAAAAGACTTTTGAAAACTCACTTGAATGTTGAAATTTCTGACAAGAAAAATAACTCCTTCTTTTGAGACTAGCCAGAAGGCTCCTACCTGCACATAGGAACACTTTTAAAGATTAATAGTCCAGTTTAAGCAACTGCTGTTGTGTTCTCTGCTTTGCTTGCTTGAAGCAAAGCAGTAGTTGATGATATCGCCAGCTCCTGTTTTATGGCAAATCTGGCCATGTTTAGCATTTTTGCTAAAGCCTCCATTCCCAGGGATATGAAATTACAATAAGAAGTTGGTCTTGTTACAAGAAAGAGAGTTGAAGAGGAAAGCTTCAAAAATTATGAACCCTACTGCTAGGCACTTCCAGTCTGTGCCATAATTTGCATTACTTGCTGCTCTTTCTCAAAGCTGGGCTCCTGGAATCTAGATGGGAGAGTTCAGTATCACAAATTAGATCAGGACATTATGTGCCATAGTACCCCATCTTGGATAATCATGGATCCACCAGGTTATAGGAAAGGGCCAATGGTTTTTTAACTGTTTGATCAAGGAGAAAGACCCAAGTGAACCCTAAAAGATTAGACGAGGTAACAAGGAATACCTAATTTTATTGATATATAAATCAAACTTCATGATTTCATGGAACTTCTGTCAGGAGATCCAAATTTTTATTTTTGAGTGTGTGCAAAGGGCAACCAGAAAGATATGCTAATTCACTACATCTTTAGAGCAAATTATACAGTTCATTGAATAAGACTGTCTGCCACTAACAAACAGATTGCCAAGAAGTTAGTGTCTACACTGCTGAAGCCCTTCTGAAGACTCAGAATTAAAAATGAGACAGGAAACAATGAGTAGTAGAAGTGTATTGAACTGCTAACGGTCTGTTTTCTTATTGCTTTCATTTCAATGAAGCACAAGATGCTCTCAGAAACATACACTTCCTCATGACACTTTCATTTCTATATTTCTTTTCTGTGATATCAGGTCATCATATTTTTGCCAGTCCCTCAAGTTTTGTGGTGCTGTTTGCCAATGACCTTGGCTTTAGCAAAGCAATCCTTTTAGCAGACCAATCCTTTTATCACAGGCTTCATTTGCATTCTGCTGGAGCAATGACAGTCTCCAAAATGAATTTGATAACTAATTCTTAAACAGTAAATACAACCCCTATAGAAACTTTAAGGCTAGATGATGAAATTTAAAATCCTCCCTTTCCTAGAAGTGAAGTACCAATGACAATAGAAAAGAGAATCTGATGTAGCTGAACTCAATGTGATTTATTTAATTATTCATTTCACATTGAGTACAGGCATTAGTCCACATTTTAGGTTCCTTGAAACATTTTATGCATTTATATAAATATATCCATATATGCAAATGTTGTTTTTTATTTATGTATACATGATATTTATATATTTACATATTTATATTTTTCTGTACGATTTAATGACTCAGCAGTGTTTTCTTGAGAACAAGTACCAGCTGTGGTCAAAAAAGACAGCCTTACCAATCTCTTTCAGCAATGCATTGTACCTGGCCTTAATGAGATTAATTTAATTTGCAGCCTACAAACCTCAATAATTCTTACAGATTTTCACACAAAAGAGAGTTTTGATTTGTTTTCTCCAGTAATTTTGAGATTTTCAGAGAACAATTTCAGGAACAAAGATCTCTTTTTCTCTGATATACTGTCTCTATGGTAAGTCTGCACTTATCGTAATCAAACTTTTCAAATTCTTTTAATGAGATTAATAAAAAGGATCTGACAATGTTCTGTAACTTTCGGATGATTTCATGTTTGCCATGCCAAAGGTAATCAGTGAGGTGTTAGGTCTAATTATATCTTTTCAATTCTGAAGAAATTTTTCACATCAATGTGGTTGAATATGATCCCCAGAAATGTATTTTTAATTCAGGAGGTGACTATAAAAGGCTCTGCTAATAACCTCAAGTCCAGGTGGATTACTTAATGGTCCTGTTAACAGATGTTATATAAATCTGGTCACTTTAGGAGATGAAACAAGTCACAGAGAAGCCTAACAATCCATTCACTCTTTAAAATCACAGACTTATCTGCAATCCTTCATCATGCAATTTTTAATATATTCTTCTCTAATAAATAAGAACAAAATGAGACCACCACAAAGATATGAGCATATAGATATTTGAAATGATAGTTTCATTTTACTCTCAAATTTGAAATAATATTAACAGACAAAGGGAAGAATGATAAATGATTTATAGATAGACTGATAAAGTTGGGAATGACAGCAGAACACAACTGTAAAAGGACAAGTAATATTAACATCAGTCTACATATTTACTGAAAACAAAATCGAGACTACTACATAAAGAGTTTCCTCATATATATATATATATATATAAAAAGAATGTTCAGTTTGCCTGAGGGAAAAAATCAAAATATTGTCAATATGAGGCATTTTTCTGCAAGCTGATGAGTATTTACAAAGTCCAATACTCTTTGGAAATAATTAGTCTTTACAATAAATAATAGCAATTACTAATATCACTAGCATTTTCGCTTTGTAAGTTTTTCTATTTTTAAAAATGGTTTTAAAAACAGTGATATGAGGATGTCAGTGTGACTCTGGAAGGCAGCTAAAATCCTGAGAAGCCTACAAAGTTGCTTTGACAAGCATGTGTGCACATTGCTTAATTGTAACAAGCATCCTATTGACATAAGAGATCTACTTATATTTGTTGGGTTAGAACGAGTAAGAAAAGCAGTAAGAAATATATGAGTAAAAGGACAAGAAGGTATGAACATGTGGTTATATACTTACCAGCCTAAATATATACTTTATGGACATAATACAGAATTTGTTTTCAGTATAGCATGTCCTATAAAGAGTTCTGTAGCACACTGAGGCATAGAGGAAGGTTTTCTTAAACAAACTTGGCATATTTTGCTATAAAACTCTAGTTAAGCCTATGAAAATAGTCCACAGGTAACTGTAGTGGATGTTAGAATTTCAGGTGCAAATACTTTTGTTTTAAGAACATGTATTTAAAGGTCCTTTCCAGTCTCTGGGTGAGGAAGAGGAACATTAAGAGCGTAGATGTTATTTACATTTGGTTTATTCCTCACATGTAGCCAGCTAATGTCTGTGTGCTTGTGCTGGTTTTGAATCGGATAAAGTTAATTTTCTTCAGAGTAGCTGGTATGGGGCTTTGTTTAGGATTTGTGCTGAATACAGTGATGATAACACAGGGAAGTTTTCGTTATTGTTGAGCAGTGCGAACCAAGTTCTTTTCTGCTCCTCACACCACCCCACCAGCAAGCAAGCTGGGGGTTGGAGCTGGAGATGGAAGGGAACACAGTTGGGACAGCTGAAGTAGCTATGTGGTGCTTAGTTGCTGGCTGGAGCAACTAAGTTCCATGACAGTGCTAAATAGCAAAGATAAAGACAAATTCAGTGCTAAGCATGTCTGGGGGAGACAGCAGATATGATAAAGCAGGGAAATTTTAAGATGCGGAGATATTAAGTAGGATGGGACAAAGTTTCCTGCCTTTTATTGCTCCCTGGCCCTCGCAGACTTCCCCAGTGCTGCTCTTTCACTAATTGCCTGTTCTCCGAGCTGCAGACTGCGCAACAGTTTTGCTTCTTAAAGCACTGCTGAGGGCTGGCTGGATGAGAGGTGATGGTCAGCTTTAATTGTTTGCTGACTGGGCACAGGCTGCATGGCTGTGGACATCAAAGCAGCACCAGCTCAGGTGAAAGCATCTGTGGGGAAGAACAGAAATCATCCCTGCCCAGGAATGCTGCCTCAGCATCGTGTGTTTGAATGTTGCTTAACAGGGCTAGGAATCAGGAAACATGATGGGAAAAATCTCACCAAACGCCAGTCCCTCTTGGTTCTTCTAGATAACTCTCATGTCTTCACATCTATAACACTGCAAGTCTTAATATCCACGTGCTTGGTTTTAAATATGAGTTGCATAATAGTGACATGGTCAAGTAGCCATTGGTACTTAGATCCTTAGGAACTTCAGACAGCTTTGAATTAGATCCCTTTTGATATAACCACGGGACAGGGAAGCACACAGCACTAAAACAGGAGGATCTGAAATGACAGGATAGCTACAGAGGCACATCAACATGCACACCTAAAACCAGATACACCTTCAGTGCCCTCCACTGAAATTTCCTGTCTGGAATCAAAATAGATTTTGCCAACTTGATATTTTCTTTTTAAAAAATACAACTACTCACGCAAACACAAGAAGGGCATTAAGTCATTTGTATACTGTAACCAGGTATGTTTTTGCACAGCAGGCAGAATGTTTTGGGGAGGGAGTACTTAGTTGTGAAACAAGGTAAACAAATACAGAAATCTGACCTTGGTAGTTAGTAAAAGTACCTTTCAAAAACTGTAGCCGTTATTTCTGAATTTTTCCAACAAGAAAATGAATATTATACAGTAGAGACTTATGACCTGAACATGGAAAATTAAAATATCCTAATGAATGGAAAATAAACCCCACACGAACAAAAATCTTCTGAATGTTCATGTTCTGTTGAATTTTAAATGTGTTCAAAATGAAGCAATTTTTCAGCTGAAAATGCACTTCCAAAGTAAAAGTACTAAACCCAGTAATTAAAAGACCATATGTCTCAAGGTTTTTCTCTGAAAAAGCTGGATTTCTATAAAATGCCTAATTTCTAAGAAAGTAAACAACTTGTTTTCCCTGAAATAAAAACCATAAAACCTGACAAACTTTATGTATGGATTATGTCTGTTGAATAAATTCTTCAGAGTCCTGTTCATAAAGGAAAAAGGAAAAAACAGCTCTAAACAATGAGGTTTGCTTATGCTCACTTTAAATGCTGTCACAGACGATTCTTTGGACTCTAAGATTCTTTTCATCTCTAAGAACTTTACTTGTGTGAATTATGCTCACTCATGAATGAAAAGAAAAAAATAACCAAAATCCAGACAAAACAAAAAATTCCTATTAACACAACATCAGTAAATCCTACAGAAGTAAAACACATTGTCACAGCCAAAGCCTGGTCACAGAGTGGTAATATTTCAGCTAGACTGATATAATTAAATTGGCATAACTTACACCAACACAGAAACAATAATAATGTTATAAAGGCATTTTAACCATCTTTCTTACTGCACTACAGTATGGAGAATAAACCATAACAGGATGAGCAACTTTTGTAATAAAAAGAACAATAAAGCCCCCTGTCTTGTCTATACCTTTTCAATGATTTATTTAATTAAAACTAAAATGTAACCCCTGACTTGGTGTTCAGCCTGATAAACTGTAAGAGTAAATTGCATTTGCAGACTAAATTACAACTGGCCACTCACTGAAGGTGTGACTCAAAGTCCACTAAAGAATTCTTTTGCAAATGGTACTTACAGACACTTTTAAGGACATGAGAAAGCCTGTTTGATCTATACCTAACAGCTTCACCAGATATACTAAATTCTGATACCGATGTATCAAGTTTCTGCAAACGAACGCAGACAAAATGCTCTGCTGAGCAAATCGACATCAAACATACATTGTGCAGACCTGTGTTTCAGGTCAACTGAGCATTCGTAGAACATTCCTAGTGAGAAATGTTGGACCTATTTGTCTTAAGTGGCCAATACTCACAGGTGTATAAAAAATCAGATATGCTTTTTAGTCTCATCCTATCTTGTTTACATTTGGTTTCCTACAGAAAGAATACTCGTAGCATCTCAGTACATCTCAGTGTCTGTTTCTCCATCCCCTTGGGGCACTTTAACACCTCTGCAAATGAAGAAAGGTCTCATGTATATTAACTTACCGAAAGATTTCATTAAAATAAGAAACTAGAAAGAGAAGAAGGACCCTAGGGAAAGTTCGTCTTTTTCTGATAAGAGAGAAACCACAAGAGAGACTGATGTCAAAGCACAAGCATAGAAAGAGGCATAATTACTTCTACTGCTCTTACAGTGCATATTTACTAGGGTTTCAACAATGTGACTATTGAATGTTGTCAGGCAATGAAGTTTTGGGAGAATGGCCATCAGAAATTGTGAATTGTTATCAAATTGTAAAAATACATTATGATACCGTTAAAAGGAGAATGAAAGAAAAAAAATTTGCTCCACTGGAATGGAGAGGCACAGACTGACCCTTTCTGCCTGCTGCATTCAGGCAGGATGTCTAGGGGTAGAAAAAGATCCTGCAGATAGAAGAATATCCTCTACAAGAAAGCTAAGTTGAAAAAAACCAGGCATCTTGCATCAGGTGAGAGGTTTAAAATCCTAGAAACTGCTCCTGATTATCAAAGACCATGAGAGGAAGTACCCCTCACTGGCCAACCTTGGTTGTTGCAATAAGAATGAGCAGCCAAAGAGCATGTTGTCAATGAGTTTTATGGGTAGAGAAAGGCTGGGCTGAAGAAGATTCCCAAAAGTGGTGAGATAAGTCGTATTGAAAAGAGACAAAGGAGCTCCTCAGGTCTCAGGTCTTTTGTACATATTCCCAATCAAGAGCAATTGATAGTTCCTATTTCCCTTTTTTATGCTTAAAGACAGATGGGAAAAGTAAAAAAAGTCCAGTCTAGCGTTTGGAAGGAAACATAGTTAAAAAAAAAAAAAAAAGAAAAGTGGAAAAGCTGTGAATAGACAATTAGATACAAACAGGTGATCTAAAGAAGAGAGAAAGGGAAACTAGGAAACACACTCCCAAACATGTAAACAATAGTTGCTATTCTAAAGAGTATATGACTTCAATTTTAGATGAGAAAATAAAAAAAAAAATGTCACAACAGAAGGAAAATCAAGAAGTTGCAGGTTGGGGAGGCATAAGGCAAAATCGAAAAAAACTAGATTGCTGGACTGACATGACCTGGAGGAACTGATGAATGAGAAGAGAGAATGCACACAAGAAAATGGAATTGCTTAGGTCTGATCTTATTGAGCTCAATATAACAGCAAACACCCTCCCCTGACCAGTTTGAAGCAGGGAAGTCATCAAAAGAGAGTTCCCAGTTTAACTCTTGTAATGCTTGCTTTCAGTATAATTTCTTTCAATTCCTGACCATTACTTTTACATAAAGCCATGTTAATTATCCTAAAGAAACCACCTGGGTCTTCTGTGTCACTATATTTTTTTAGATCTATGTCTTTTTGTAGCTGTTAATTCAGCAGATATTAATAATTTATTCTTTATTGTTCTATTTTCATAATATATTCTATTTTGCATATTTTGATCTGTACAGAACACAGCTGCAAAAATTACATGAATCATATTTGGTGAAATGTTGTTTCACTGAACCCAACATACTTTTTTTGTTGATTCCACTGCAGTTAAAGTTTAATTCCAGCTGCACTACTTTTTCTTCTGTCTCTGCTTAAATTTTTCACACCCTTTGTTGAAACTTTGTCCTTGTCTTCCAGACCCTACTCATCCCTAACTCAGCTGCCATGCTGGATCGGTATTCCTATCACAATCTTTGCTCCTTTAAATTTTGCCAAAGCCTAGGAGCTTTTTTCTGTGTTTTTTTTAACACCTAAGGAAGTAAAGAATAAGTGAAAACAACTACTAATTACTAAAAATAACAGTATTTAAAAAATATTCTTCTGTAAATAAATCAGAGAATTTATTTCCTACCATGGTCCAGTATACAAACAAAATACATATCCATGGGAATTACTGTTCCAGAACATGACATGAGACTGTGGCAGTATGGAACAATATCTCCTTTTATAATATATGCAAACTTATCTGGAACACTTGGCTCTTTTTTAAAGTTATGAATAGTTACAAGCCCTTACATATTACATAAACAACAAAGGCAGAGAAAACATAATTCAAAACCTATACTACAGGGGGAAAAAGAAAAGAACATTTAGCTTACTAAGGAATTTGGTCTTGGGAATGTAGTAGTCAGGGAAGAACAGAAGTTAGGCATTGGCATTCCACCAGCTTGGGAAAGCCAATAGTAAGAGAATAAGAAACACCGACAGTTATGAATACTGACAGCATCAGTTGAGTAATTAGAGTTTCTGCAGCTGCAAATTCTAGGCATTAATGCCATTGCTATTAATAGAGTAATTATTAAAAGTTTAAAAATCTCTTGTGATGAGGTTTAATGTTGTACATTAGACTACCAGTCAGATAACTACCATTATCATATTTTACAGTATTGACTATTGCTGCTAATAATTCCAGGTGCCTGACCTGAAAAATAAAATGATGATAATATTATCTTCTTAATAGTTAATCCTGCCATGTTCAGAGAAGTTTGTTTTCCTATTTTTTTTGCTTTCAACTTTCAAGATAGTAGGGTGGATTAAGAGAAGTATTTTCACTAATTTGTATAGTAAAATTAGTTGAAATTATGAAATGGTAAATATTGCAAATATTTATCCTATTTCAGTATTTGATTTTTTAAACTGTATAAAATGCTAAGTCTGAAATCATCCTAATATTGATTAATTAATCCAAGGTCATTGCAGCCTTGCAATTTCTAAGGTTCAGTTTTTATGTGCATATTGGCTGTCTAAGAAAGGGTGGAAGTAGCTCCAATTAAGGCTTATGCTTTTTGCCAAATCTTGATGTCAGGCTAATTCAGATCAATCTTTTTGCAGCTCCCTATTCCACCAGCTAAATAATCCTTCTTAATGGAACCTCTTGCACATAATGCACTTCTCAGGATTTGGTTTTTATAAACTCTTAGTGTTGCTAACAGATGAGGTAGGTTTATGACACGAGTATCCTTGAAGGAAATCCTCAACCACTTATGTAAAGCAGGATTATTTAGACTTTCTTTAAAGATGTTTTCAAAGAAGTACAATGAGGAGTGGCATCTGTCCCACCCTCTGTTTGCTTGTTCCTCCAGTTCTTCAGAAATATCTAAAAGTAGTACCTAACAAACACCATCTGTACTGACAGGAAAATCAGTAGGACATCACAAACAAAATGCTGGAGGCAATGTTATCATTAACATCTTCCTCCTCAGCTTAGGCATGATATTTTTCCCAGAAGCACAAGGCAATGTAGAATAGATTAGCAGTACCAGCCAGGTAGGGAGATACCATAAGAACTCATTGCATCACTTCTCAGATGTCACAGTATAAGCCTAAACTTCCAGTTTTCTAGTATGTGGTTTGTTTTTTATGCTCTCAGTCCATCATCCAGTGTTGACTTCAGCGTTGCTACTGATAGTTCAAGAGAGAAAAAAGCATAAACACAGCAGCTAATGTTGAGAACCTTATTTTATAGTGATTTCTCTGGAAATTTTCCCGGATTTCACACCTGCCACAGTCTACATTTCAGAAAGTGGGTCTCACTAGAGATGCAGTGAGAACAGCCAAACTTACAGTGGGTAAGCTGCTTTCCTTCATTTCATTTGAAATTTTGTGTCAGCTACTTATCCTTAAAAAAAAAAAAATCCAGCTAGCCAGTGCAAGAAAGAACAATGTACTCTATAAAAGCCACAGGTAGGTCACTTTCCAGTTCCCAATATTCCTGTGGCAATACCAGGAGCAGAGAAGGTGTAGAAACGTACCCCTGTCACAGAAAGATCTTTAACACAATTAAGATGCTTTATTTTCTTGTCTCAGTTCTGAAATATTTTTAGATGTTTCCCATGTTTCTGTCCTTAATATGGAAGTGATATGGAAGCGATAGTTAAGGTCAAGATGCAAAAAATACATTCCCTGACACTGATGCTTTGAATATTTTTTTCCGTATTACAAATATCAGATTCAATTTTATACATTCACTCACAAGCTCACATGTGCTGATGAGGTTACTTAAGATAGCCCAAGGGCTATGTCTTGATTCATGTACCTTTTGTCCCTGGTAAAGCTTCAGCATGCTCTTACAGTGTTGGACATTACTTTTTTATATGTTTGAGATCTTTCTCCTATGCTGGTTCTGTGCTCCAAATGGTCCATTAGTCAGCAGTTACATCATATTTTTCATAGGTTTCCCTTTAATTTCCTTAAAGTCTTTCAGAAGACACTTGAATATCTATGTGACCATAAATGCACATAAATCTTGTTCTCAACAGGCAAAAGAGAAAAAACAAAAACAAAGAGAAAAAAAACCAAGTGAAAAAAAAAAGCCATCATTAGTTCAAAGATTAAGAAGGGGGAAAAAATCTACATCCCTCAATTCAGCTGAAGGAAAACTGATTGCTGATGATATAGACTGGGGGACAATAAGATTATTTATTACCTGCTGAAGATTGAATTATGATAGTGGAGCCAGGGACAAGAGTTACTGCTTGTTAAAGCAATTTCACTTAGTTCAGAGGATTGTACAGACAGTGAAACTGGGTAGAACAGAAAGAGTTATTTGAATGGATGACCTGGGAGTAAAGTGTGAACTGTTCTTCCTATGATTCATCATAAAAGTGATCAGCTCCCATAATAACTGAGCCTTCTCCAATTAGAAGGTCTCCCCCAGGGTACAAAATTTAGTAACAACAAGCAAGAAATAACCAGCATTACTGCTAGGGAACAGCCCCACCATCTGACTCAAACTTTGGTTTTCCAATTACTATATATCAAACAAATAGCCATTTTTAAAGATTTAAATTAATCTTTAAATGGAAGGATGAACTGACACAGGTTTCCCTTGATAATAATCTTTTTTTTTCTTTACATAAGGAAAACAGAGGAAGATTTTTATGGAGGATAACAAATTCTGAGTCAATTAATAGCAAGGAGAGTGACAAAGAAAGGATCTTAAGCATCTTAGAGGCAAGAGAGATAAAAAGAGAATTTTGTCTTTTTTTATCAGTTCATTAGTTAAAGCTTATGTTCAATTTTACTAATTCTTACTACTTATTAGATGAATCCAATTTGTAGAGCCATGCAGCCCATTCACTACTTATCTGAAGTATTTCAATGGCACACAGTAGGAGTTTTCTTACAATATATTAAAAGGATACTAATGAATAGACTCTCAGGAGAAGAGATCAATCTCACCTACCTTCAGTAGGTCTAAAGTGTCTAAAAGTTAAGTGCCTATTTCACCCAATTTTCTATCCCTCCTGGAAAGAGAGATGTACCTCTAAAGGGCAGTTGTTCCTACAAATGGGTATTTAAAAGTAGTGTGACAGGCCCCTGGAGGATATTTCTCCCTCTTTCTGTTGAGGATGGAAAGAGCCCACATAATCAACCTAGACTAGTTTGAGATGATTAATCCTCCAAAGTGTTTTGAAATGTAAATCAAGACTTTAAATCCAGCAGACAGGATCTGTGCTAGATGCATTTACTTAATAAATGTCATTTTTTTCCCCATCATTTAGAAGCACTGATGAGGCTAAAACCATTTATATGTATAAGTTGCTTTCAAATCCTGGAAGATGATGTATAATAAGGTGACTACTTCATATTTTTAAATAACATGCTGAAAAGTTGAAATATAGTTATTTAAGATGCAGGCAACAGCTTGGCTTTCTTTAAATGCAGTAATCATACCAATAAATTATATTAGTAATTATTAATAATAATATATTCCTTTAATAAAGCTGTTCAATCCAAGTTGACATTTCTATATTTTTATTTTAGTGTTAAAAACTAATCCAATTTCCAGCTATAAATAACGCTGTTATGAGCTCTTTGGATTTTGAAAGATGTTGACAAGTAGAGGATAAAGGAGAAGAGAAATAAAATTATTAAGGAACTGAAAAGGCTTTTTCAAGGGCCCAGTAGAGTTGCTGGACAGGCTTAAACATTTCAGGTACCAGATATTCCAAAACAGGACAATATGTTCAAGTGCGTAAACTGGATTTGGACATTTCACAGGAGCCTAATGGGGTCCTAAGAAGAAAGCCAATGGATGGAGCCAGGTGGGCATCAGTCTCTTCTCCCAGGTAACCAGCAGTAGGACAACAGAGTACGGTCTTAAGCTGTGCCAGGGGAAGTTTAGGTTGGATATTAGGAAGAAATATTTTACAGAGAGAGTAATCAGACATTGGAATGAGCTGCCCAGGGAAGTGGTGGATTCACCGTCCCTGGAGGTTTTCAAGATGAGACTGGATGTGGCACTTAGTGCCATGGTCTAGTAACCACAGCGGTGTTGGATCAAGGGTGGGACTTAGGGTTGATTCCATGATTCTGTGTTTCAGAGCATGGCAAGGGCAACTTGCTGGGCAGACTTACAAGGCTGCAAGTCCTCCATGTACGTTGTTCTCAATAGTAACTACTGAAGACTGGGTTAATTTGTTAACCCAGTGAACTTGATAACATGTTTACTGGGAGAGTAAATGCTGAAAAAAACATGGAAATGTCATGTTCTTCAAGCCTCTCCTGTAAGAGAATTTTTATAACCCACCTTCACACAGAAAGAGCAAATAGGTCTTACAGACCATAAATTATGTGGTATTGTGGCATTGCTGTCCTTCTATGGAAGTGTCCAAAACATCTCCAGTTTTCAATTTAGAGCTGGTCCAGCATTAAACTCCAGTTGGTTTCAGACTGTTCCATTGCACTGTCATTCCTCTTATTTAACATCATCTCTATTGCCTTCCATATATACTTTACTTCTCCTGGTGTATAAGACATTTTAAGCCTGGAATTTCTGCTGTCCCCAGAAGGATTTTCTGGAAGGACAGAATACTTTCTTCATAACTTACATACATTTATATTTGTACCACATGTAGAAAAATAAAATATAATTTTTTGTGTACTCACAATTTATCAGTATCTCTAAATAACCATTTCATAATTTTTTGATTCCTTCCAAACTACAAAATGTAAAAGTAACCTGTGCTCCCTAAGTAGACAGGGGTACAAAAATCAGTGTACTTCTAGAATGACTTGGCATTTTGCAGCAAATAACTTATGCTGCTTTTATCAAACTGAAGAGAACCTTTCCTCAGGGGTGCATAATCCTTTCTGCTCCTTGCCTTATAATAAACTAGATTTATCGCTAACCTTCTTTTCTGAATAAAATTTTGTAGACCTACTACATGTAGGTTTTAAACCAAATCTGCAAAGATATTGCTTTCCATTTTTTTCCAGCAAAAAAATCTTAATGCTTTCAGGAAGTTGCTTACTACATTTCCTTTTTGTACAGTTTTCAGGCACAGAAATCACACCATTAATCTCCATAAAAGTGAAAAAAAATCGAAAATTCCAGCAGCCAATATTCTGTGTGTCTATTTTAATAGTTACAGTTACTCTTGCAAGTAGAGTGCCTGAATTCTGCACTTACTGCCAGTTGCAGAACTGTGTTAAATATGAAAGAACAAACCCAAATAATACTCCCTGTCTAAGAGTCAGCAATTTTGTCAGTGAACAGAGGGCAGCAGATAATGCTAAGCAATATCAATGACAGTTCACTCAAGTCCAGAGAGGAATTTGACTTCAAAGAATGTGCTGCACAGAATAAATACATAATAGAAAAAAATCTCAAACACTCCTTTAAAAATGTCATGAAAATAGATTATTCAATAATTCACTACATTTTTTCCAGTAACTTTTCATCAGTTATAGCTTAAAATTTCTAGTGAAATTTTCAGAATAAATAAAGAAAACAATATTATTTTTTTCTAATGAGATGTAATCCTTTTCATATATGTAATTTGAAAGCAAACTGGGTTAGCAAATTTAGGTTATCCAACAGTCAAACATCAGCTTTACTGCATTCAGAAATAGTCAGAAATATCTGTGAAACCAAATCAAACAAAATTAATGGTTTCTCTGAACAGCATCCAGCCTTATCTGCATAGGGAAAGATACAGACATGAATCTGGCAGAATGGCTGCTCTCTTGTAGTAAAAAGTCACATTTTCCTAAGATAATAAGGCTACGACCAATATTTGTCCTCGTTGCAAAGGTTGCCATGGAAGAAAAAATGTTAAGAAAATTAATTACACTAAGATAACTGAATTATTTTTGCAAAGATGCAAGTTTCAAGAAAGTTAAGACAAAAAGTTCTCATGCATACATGAAAAGAAAGATACGATGTAGGGTTGTGTGTAGTCTATTGAATCCAGCTCATAGGTATGAAATTGAAATGCAAGAGCTATGAAATTGCTTGAGATTAAGTGACATATGTGGTCAGAGAAATAGTGTATTTGATTTCTCTACCACATTGGAGTCCAGGCTCAGGACTGGACTTCCTGGTTTCTTCCTCCTGTGATTTATTAAAAAATATCAAAATCTTAACAGTTTTCCAAATAATTTTTTTGAAATAAAACAAATAAACAAAAAGAATTCTCAGTTCATAACAGTTTGATGTGTTCCACAGTCTCTAATTTGCTGGCTTTTCCTGACAGCAAGCATCTGTGTTGACCATGTTGTGTTTGGTAAAAAGGCACAAAATGAGGTAGCACCCCTATGAAAACGAAATCCTTCAATATGTTCATGAATAAAATAGGAAAATATACATTGTGCACTTATATATTATCTCTTTCTTGACTGTCTGTAGTGAAGCAAAACCAAAGCAGGAGTTCCTCCCTGAGGAAGACGGACTGGAGCTTGTCTATGATTATAGTCAGGATGAGAATTTGACCTTCTAGCTACGTTTAAAAAAAACTTTGGAAAACCTGCCCTCTATCGCCTGTCATCAAACTTAACTTTGTACAAAATGCACAAACAATACTGCCTCTTCCTGTGTGGACGTATTTTGCCTAACCACGAAACACAATGCCTGTTTTTAACAAATAACTTTTGCAGTACCAGCAGGAATTTTGAAATAGAGGAAAAGCAACTCTGACATCAAACACCAACTGATATGTCTTTTATCTCCATATAAATAATGGTGTAACTCCTCTTGGATGACAAATGACTGAATGAACACACTAGCTGTAAAGATTTGCCAGCAGACCTGTTTTTTGAGATCCACAGAGTGATGGAAAATGTCATCTTCAAGTAATCAGGTATATTTTGAAGCTACCAGCAGCATCTTTATATAATCAACACTGGCAAAGATGACATTTATGTAAATTACTTTCTAAATGGCTATTGCAATAAGTAAGTGCTGAACTAAATTTCAGAGAAATTATGGCTCTAATTTACAGCACTTGGGAGAATTTTCCTTATCTAATTTTTTTCAATGCATCTGTAAACATGAAAAAAAACCCTTTTATAATTCTATGAGAAATGCTTTAAACATCCTAAGGAATTAACCATTTCTGCAGAACATCTGTCAGACAGATTTGAAATAATCCTGCTTTTAGTGACTAACTATCAAGCAACTTGCAGATCTCACAAAAATGGTGACTTTTAGAATACAGGAAAAAAAAAGAAAGGATAATTATGTACTGCTAAGGATACTGTGTCATCAGTTTTCACAGTATGATTAGGAAGATATTACATTATTGTATAGAAAAATAAGAGCTGACAGGTAGTGAGGCTACATAATTAGGACACCACACCAGTGTTGATGTCATATGTAAGGCCAAAGAGTAAATAATTTCCTCTTCCAGAAAGATGCACTCCCATTGTCCTGTTGCTGGTCTGAAATAGGGGTTATGTGTAACGAGGGACGCTAGATTCAGGTGTCACTAGCAAAGCTATGACTTTTGATACCATTTTGAGCACCTAAGAACATTGTGAGGGAGAAATATACCAAATGCTTCACAGACAGAACCACATACAGGAAGGGAATGCAAAGTTCTTTTCAAGCACCTCAAACTAGTTCTTAGTTTCTAGCTACCCAAATCTTTATAAGTCATTCCATGACTAAATAACTCCTTGTAATTAGGAGTTATACTGAAACACTGAAAACATTTTGAAACACTGAAAAATTTGGCAGACAGATGAAGAAGGTGTGGTTCTAAGTCATTCAGATCCCCTCTCTGTGACTCTGATGTCTCTTACCTTAAAAAAGAAGCCAAAACCAAACTAAAAAAAAAAAAAATAATTTCCAAACTAACTTTCTAACTAACCATGGGATTTTTAGTTCAAAAAGGTCCACATGATTGTCTTTCAACCTATTCCCATATCTATTCACAAAACTCTTCCCAGAGCTTCGTAAAAATGTAAGACCTGCAGTACAAAAGACCAAATCTGGCAAAAATATAACTTAGTTATTCTGATTTCATCATGGCACTGACATAATTGAATGTATAGATCTACTTCAAGAAATTGCCGTGTATCCAGATCCCTTCATCTTGTGCTTTCATGGAGGATTTTCCAAATCAAAATTGAGAGTTTTATAATGCCATATATGTGCTGTTCCTCTAGAGCACATTTCTTTTTTTTGTGGATTTGTTGGGAGTTTTTTTAGACCGTGTTATCAGAGCATCTTTCATTGTGTAATAGCTAACACAGTCAACATTTTTTCCAATACAGTTTTGTCCATTTTTCTTTTCTTACAGTTCTTTGGGAAAAACTGCTTGATTCTGGGTTCATACTGGCAAAGAAAGGATCAAAGCTCTGTCCCTCTCATGCCTCCCATCTCTGAAACAGATATGAAGAATTATAAAGCCAAGAGCAATCTATTTTATTTTATTGTATATATTACGATCTTCCAGCTGGGCTCCTGGCAGGCTCACAGAGTAAACCTCAGCTGGGAGAGATTTGGGGCATCTGTGCCTTATCTCATTTATGTATATTTATACCTGCCAAATGTCATGGTCCCAGTAGCTCTGACCCCTCCTGAAATACCACCCTTTGCTTGCCATAACAGAAGGATTATTTTCACTTCCTTCTTGTAGCCACTCAGGGCTGTTGGTGAGGTAGCCAAAATCTGAAAGTGTTTCACTGACTCATTCAGACAACTGTTTTCTTTCAGGAACAGCATGAAGCCATTCCAGCTCCCTTTCACAGGAACTGAATTAAGCAATTTGGGAACATCACAAGGTTCATCTCCCTGCCTTTCCTGCAAATCCTGCAAAAATATCTTCTCTGTGTGCATCTTAAGAGATGGAAAAACATACAGATATCACTAAGGTTTGAGGCTAAGTGTGCAAAGCCATATTTATAATAGCTCTAATTGAGAAAGCTAAAGGTATTTTAAAAGTACAGCTAAGTGGGAAAGTGAAGAGGAAGGAGAAAAATAATAGTGAAGAGGAAGAATGTCAATCTCTACTTCTATTCTCCTTCTTTGTATTCTGACTCTACATAGTAACAAAATCAAATTAGAAATTATGAGAAATAAATGAGAAATAATACCAGAGCAGAGGAAAATGAATCAAGATAGTGGGAAGACTGATGGGATAGGACAGAATGAGGGCTAGAGCTGAAGACAAGGTCATTAACAAGCATGAGAAGGTAGCAGTAGGAAAGAAGTACACAAAAAAAGACAAAGGAGAAAACAAAAAAGAAAGTGATACAAAGGTAGAGAGAGGTGAGCAGGAGAGAGACATCACTACAGATAATTCTGGGAAAGAACGCCTAATCATAAAAAAATCACTCTTATGTCCCATGCTCATTGATTAAAAAAGTCCACCTTGAAGCTATACTGACCTTCATAACCATACATCCTGCCAAGCACAGAATCACTTTTCCATGTTCTCCAATACTTGCTCACCTCTTTACAAAATTACATTACTGAGATAAGCCATTAGCAAAAAGGTACTTAAAATTCATTTGTGAGCACATTAGCTTCTCCTCTGTTCTGTCTTTTCATTAACTCACTGTGCTGCAGACTCTTCCATGGTGTTTTGTGTATGCCTTTATTTTCCCATGCTCAAAAAATTTTAAATAGAGGTCACTTCCTAAGAGTTTTGGAAACAAGACTGAAGTGGAATGTTAGCAGACTGATCCAAATTTAAGCCTTTAGTGCTATCTTATTTGATTTACTGCTGTGACATTGTAAAATTGTATTTAATTTCCTTTCTTCCAGATCTTCAACAGCTGAGAAGCATGTAAGAAAATGTAAAACCTTTCTTGCAGAGTGCATGTAACGTAATTTGTCTCTGTAACATTTCATGCATTCACTAATGATCTGGAAGAGAGAGTTTGTTACCAGCAATAAAGTTCAGGTAAGATGTCAAATTAGAAGATGTCTCAAATAGCAGCATAGGAAATGGATTTATGTGCAGCTGGAGAGCGGGGAGTAGCTTAGAGGGATACTATATAAGGGAGGGAAGGTGAAAAGGTAACAAAAGGTCATTAGAGGGAGATTGGGACTGTTACTCTTGATAGAAATGCAACAGCAAAGGAAGAAGGAAAAGACAGAGATGTTAGGGGGATACAAATCAGGTAGAGGATAAGGCTCCTGCATGGTGGAGTGGGACTCACAAGTCAGGAGAAGATGACAAAATGGAGGAGGGAGAAGAGACAGAGACAGGTTGGGGGGGGACACAGCAGAAAGCAGCAAACACTTCACCTCCCCAGAGCTGTGGGCTTCCCAAAGCACATTCACCTCTTTACCTGCAAATGGAGTCCTCCTTTCCCCCTTAAAAACCCATGGGCAAAATCTTTCTCCCACTCCAGTTCTGGAGCACCAAGATGTCAAACTACTTTTTCTAGATGCTGTTCTATTAGTTACAGTGGCAGAGGTCTATGCCAGGGATCAGAAAACTCAAATTTAAGTGACAATCCACATGTTAATATTATTATACACACAGAACTATGCTAAAGAAATATAATAATGCTCATCATTTAAAAATAAAATTTTTCTTTTATTTTGTTGAAAAATTGGTACCCAATAATTTCCTCTGGTCAAAGTAGAAAAAACAATCATAAATTTTAAAAAATAAAAAGTTATTCCAAATATTCTTCATTTAGAAACATCAAAACAACCTGGATTAGCTTTAATAATTTATTTCCTGTTTCTGTAAAACAGTGTCACATAAGAGAAACACAAAACCTGAAGCAGTAAGCTACCAAAGCCAGCGGATATACTTTTGGGAATAACCAAAAAGGCTGCCAATTCTTTTCAGTTCTGAAGTTGTGGCAATAAAATGATCATTCAGCTCCCCAAGCCTCTCTTGTAGCTAATTGTAGGTAATTGTCACTGGAGATCTTTCTCAGTATGACCCACCATTTAATAAGCCCAAATGACTTCAAGATTAAATCATTGCCCTTTGTCCCATTCCACACTATCTACAGTTGTAAAAAAACCAAAACTCCGAAACAAACAAAAAACCCAAACCAAAAAAACTCCCAAGTAATTTGGTTTCCTTTCCTACTACTCTCTTGTACCTGAGAGCTGGTGTCCAATTAGTGGTATGGCTGGTTGAGGCTGACAGAGCACATCTTTCGTGTGATGGATGTGGAAGACAGCACTTCATTTTCTCACTTACACTCAGAGCAGAGACTACTCAAAATTGTGAGGAGTCACAACAAAACCAAGAAAAGTGAGGAGACTTCATTCACTGTCACCTTCTGGAGGATGGTGACAATTTCTAATAGTTTCCTTTACATCCTCTCTGCTAGCATAGGAGTAAAAAGTAAATAGGAAGGAAGAGAGAGGAAGAAAAAAAGTGCAAAGACTTTACAGTAGAAGAAGCAGCACAAAGCAATGAGAAAGAAATTGAGGGGTAAGTATCCAAGCCAAAAAGAAGTCTCCTTGAAGAGGAAGGATTCTAGAGTAAAATACCAGTCTATCTTTAAAAAATAGAGAATAATATACCATAGATAGAAAAGTGTGGAAAATAATTATTTAAAGCTATCTGTGTTATGCAGTATAGAAAGTGAGGAGGTAATATAAAAGATTAGAAAACAAAGGCTAGGTATGTATAATAAATGTATTATATAATGTAATTTTTAAGTAAAATGTCAGTCCTTCATAAAGAGTGATTCCCTCCCTCAGTGTATTTAGTCAGTTCATGCAGGTGGGAAGGTAGTAGTAGTTTGTAGACCTTGAAAGGGTTTACAAACCACTGGATAAGAAAGAGGAGTGAAACAGAAATGTAGGGTTGCAGAATCTTAGGGAAAATTAAGAAAATTAAAACCAAGAAAACTCAGCTTCTAAGATAGCTAATAAAACAAAATAACAACACACACACACACACAAAAAAGGACAAAGCACTGTGTAACAGACTTCTTCACTCCCTGTGTAGTTTTCATGATTCCAAACTCCTACACTTATGTAAAAAAAAAAAAAAAAAACCAACAAAAAAAAAAACCAAGAGCACTTCCATATAGAAATACAATTTGCATGTTAAAAATGGGTAGGGAGGAACCTATTTCACCTGCATGCACACAGATACACATAGAGGGGGGGTTTTGTGGTACAAATACTGGCCAATGAAGACCTGAGGGCTAAAATATGGAGGTCAAGTTGATAACCATTTATAAATTGAGTTACTTGGACTTTTTCACTGTAATCTGGAATTTAATTATATTTAAAGATATATCTCTGTGGTCAAGAACCACATTGCTTCCAGAGAACCCAAGATGGTAGAAGGGTACATCAGATAATAGATGAAAGTGTATAGAAACCAAAGTCAATCAAAATAAAGGCAGAAAGAACACTAGGATTTGCTTGGCTATGGATAGCTGCTTTAAACCTCACAAAAAATAATCGAAGAAAACAGATCATTACCCATAGATGAAAACCATAATTATTTCAGTTTCTTCTGGCAATATTGCATCTTCAGAGGTAACATAATAACAACAGCAATAATAATAATAATTTTGCTAGAAATTACATTGGAAAATAATTTTGCTAGAAATTACATTGGAAAATCTGTATCTCTATTGTAGGGCTCAGTGCAGACTCACAGAAAGAATCAATAAAAAAAGGAGGCTGCAAATGCATTGGGTTCCTCAAGGAATTAGCAGCACCACAAAGTAATTTGTGGCTGCCACAGCAGCAATTGTTTCAGAGACATAGTTCTTGTTTCTTATTCAGAGAACAGAGATGAATTGGATCCAAGGGAAATAAGATTCTCTCTTAAACTAAGATTTTCAAAACTAATAAACAACTCTTTCAGACAAAATAATATCTTTATTGTGTATTTTGAGATCTAATGCTTGTACTCCTTTTTCCAATCTAGGCTGTGTTGGCTGTATGCTATTTAATGCAAAGGTGGTTTTGCTCTCATTTTAGGCTGTCATCAACTATAAATGCATCTCAATTACCTCTGAGCACTTTTACACATGCAGAACACATTCATATGATCATATGCATATTTCAGCAAATAGTTTCTCACATACAGGTGACTTACAGACTAAAGGGTTTTGTTTGTCTGTTTATTTTTTTAGCTGAAATACACATAAATTTCAAATTTTAGATAGAAAGATCTTCACTTTGAATAGTATCCCATACAAGCCTGGCCTGGACTTTATAGAAAACATGCTTATCAGAGGAAGCTGGTTCCCAGGAAGATATTTGATTTAGCAAAATCCTATCAGTAGTGTATAGAATTGTTAATGATTAAGAACATTTTATAGTGACAGAAGAGGAGTTTGGTACTGTTGGAACATGTGCTAAGGCACACAACATTGAAATAGGATGCCAAGAAATTCCATTATCTTCCTTCTTACCATGTATCAGTCAGACCTCAGAAGGTTGCAAGAATTTACTTCTGTTTCAGTCCTCATGAAATACAAAGACACTCTTTCTATCAGCCTTTTTTTATGGAAAATTTTATTCTGTTACTACAAAATAACATAATATAGAAGCTTAGCACGGATACCAAAGATTATGATGAGCAGTGTCACACTATAAATAGCTGTATATATATGTAGTGGCAAAAAAAGTAGTCACGACCTAGTAAAAATTTGCTCTGGGACATACCAGAAGTAGAAGGTATCTTTAAAAAATAGAATCACAATAATAAATGGTGTAAAGGAACAGAATTTTTAGTAACAGATGAAAGCCAATCCTTTCGAAATCTTTCACTTTGAATGACAAAATATGCATGCCATAAAATGACTTGAAAATGGCCAGGTTTAGGCAGGACATTCTAGCATATTCTGGAATGACTCAGAACTGCTAGCATAGAAAGGAAAAGGCAGCTATGGAGAGTATTCCCAAAGAAACAGGGAAGTTCTAACACAGAGCACTGGTGAGGTCACTTATCAGCTCAGACCACCCATGCTCACAAGTTGGAGCAGATGCAAATATTTACCAGGCTGCCTGGGGAAGACTGGAAGTACGGAGTGAGGAGATCAGCAGACTGGCGTGCTTAGGCCAAGCAAAATGAAGGCTAAAAGTTTTAGTAACTGATCAGGGGAAAAAGGAGAGGGAGGAGAGGAAAATGCCACTGACGCCAGCCAGTTTTGTGTGGCCCTTTGATTAGTATTAATTAAGATCAGAAGCCAAAATCTAGGATCTAGAGAAGATGTGCAGGAAACTCCCTGGAATATATTCAAACTGAAGGTGCTCAGTGCCTCCGAAAATCAGATCACTTCCTCGATACCTTCCTCAAACAGCCCAACATTAACTTTCAATTCTCACTATGAATAAAACAAGGCTATTGCTACCTAACACAGCTTTGAAGATGCACATATTACACACATCCCAGGTTGCAAAGTTTATCAAATCAGCAAAAGGAACTATTCCAATTATTCGATTTTATGTTACAAATGATGATTTTAGTGATTTATATATTTAAAAAAAAAAAAAGTTGTTCTGGATGTATGAACTTCCTGAAGGCAATGGGCTTCAGAAACAAATATACAGAAATTTTCATGCTTTTCATTATAGAAGAACTCATTTCAAACAGAGTTAAAATATATCACTCAGAAGACTTACAGAATATGCAACTGCAGCTTCCCTTGAACGCAGAAACAAGGAGAGACTGAGACAAGTTATCTAAAAGTAAAGCACCTAGTGTTTTAATTTAAAATGTCAAAGTGATATGATTTAGAAGGAAGAACTAGGAAAGAATCTATAAACCAGAAAGTATTATTGTTTTGTCCTTTCATGACACTGCTTTTCTCATTCCATTAAAGTATTCAGAATCTTAAGACTTGGTCTCTGTGTTTCATCTAACAATATGTGGTACTGTCATGGATTCATTTTCAAACTGTGTTTAGTTTAGAAGGGCACTATTCATTTTTGAGTGAAAATCTTCAAGGATAGAATCTTTATGAAATCATCTGTCTGACATGCTTAGCCTATACAGGAATGAAAAGTGCCTCATAAATTACTTCCAAATCCATATAGGTTTCCCTCCTATACTTTGCTTTATTAGTTTGAAAAGGGGAGATGAAGTCAGCTCTGACTTCCCACAGTACAGCTGTTAGCAAATATAATCCACTGGCCCAACACTTAAATATGTAGCTCAGTAGGATTTAAGACAGCTCCATCCATCATAGGACAGCTCCTTCCGTACAACTGTACCAACCAAATGGATGCAAAATAATAATTGTTCTAAGCAGTCAAATGAAAGATGACAGTGAAAGCACAATATCAACTCTCTGGACACTTCAGCACTTCTTGGAAATGTTTCTATTTCTCACTCTGCTTCAAGTTAATTTATTTGCTATTCTTGCAATATTTATTTCTATAGTAGAGACACTAAGCATTGCATTGCAGAACATACTAAGACTTTCTCATCTGAACAGAGATTACAATAAAGAAAACAAGGTTAAGAAGGACTGAGAGCAAACTAAATGAACACAGGCAGGCAGATCTTGGTCTCTGGTCCACCAGTTGGATGCATAATGTTTTTTTTTTATTATTATTCATAAAATGCGCTAGGAAAAAACCCAACAAACAAGTCAAGCCAACCCCACATCAGTTTCCTACAGTTTCCTCACTTAAAGGAAAGTTTAAAATGTTGCTTAAATTAATGCCAGAAAGAACTAGAGAATATAATTTTCTACTGAATCTATGCAGTCCTAGAAATAGCAGGGTGGAACATTTACATTTTGTCCTGTGAAAGATCCATTTTACATAAAACATTCAGAATTTTTATACAAATGAGTTACAGAGCCCCTGTGAAGGACCTGGAGATCTATTTATCAGCATAGGAAAGCAACCTCTAAAGCTATGATCTGAGGTCACCTGTGGCCTTTGAGTTCATATACTATACTAAAAGGTAATGGAATAAACTAGCTCTGCATGATTTGAAGGGATGTTATTTAAAAGCAAGGCAAGCAAATATACGTTAATGTGTATCTAATCAGCACGTTTACTATAATATAACTATTCATTAAAATGGAGCAACATAATGATCATTTAGAAAGCTGGGTCTTGTACAATGTTAGCGTGTCTTCCAGTTAACAGAGCTCACAGGCAGGTAGAACAAGTGAATATAGTGGAAGGCTAACATCTGCAGGCTCTATCTTGTGCTAAGATTCAACGTAGTAGTGACAGAACAAGGGGCAGTGGCATTAAACTGAAAGAGGATGGGGTTAGATTAGCTATTAGGAAGGAATCCTTTACAGTGGGGTGGTGAGACACTGGATCAGGCTCTCCAGAGAAGTTCTAGATGCTCCATCCCTGAAAGTGGTCAAGTCCAGGGTGGATGTGGCTTTGAGCAACCTTGTCTAGCGTAACATGACTCTGCCTACAGCTGGGGAGGTGTAACTAGATGATCTTTAAGGTCCCTTCCAACCCAAAGCATACTATGATTCTATGACTCTAATTACACCACTCTGCCTTGTGGTACATCGTACTCAGGGAAGGATGATCACAGCAAGATTCACTGAGTTCCAGCATTGTGCTGCCATTATAGCAATATTTTCTATTCTCAAGTTAGTTATTTTAAAGCTGACTAGCTAATTGCTGCAGGGAACAACAAAGAGCTCAAGATCTATGAAAATGCCCAGGAAGTCAACACTGTATCTTGGTTCAGTTGAAGGATACAAAGATACTCATCACAATCTCTTTGTATTTCACTGGCTGCTTTTATTACTAGCAAAATATTACAATGACCAATTTAATGACTGACTGACTTAGTGAGCAAGCACATGTATACACGAACAAACAATAAATGATGTCAAAGTATCATATCACTAAAATAGTTTGCACTTTTTTTTCTTTTTTTTTTGAATTATCAGTATCTTCTCCATGCAGCTGGGACAGGCTTGGAAACTTTCCTAAAGTTGCAGGTTGCTCAGCTTAATCCCATCAATTACTCAGAGTTTTTACCCCTTTTTCTTCCAGACAGTCTGTTTAGAGGGCTTATAACTGTGGAACTTGACATAGACACATGCAGAATGAGAACTATCTGTTTATCTCTTTGCTCTGTCCAGTGAATACTTTTTACAGTTTAAAGCTCAGCTAGATCAACTTGAAAGTTTTGGAAAGGCAATGCTGAAGTGTTCCTTTTGTAACAGTCAATCATTAAGCTTGTTCATGTACAGTACCTAAAGACCATGAGTCCATTCCATGACTATTTACTCTGAAAAGTTACAGATATGCAGGAACACTTTTTCACACTGGGCTGGAATAATCATGGAGAGAAGCAATACGACAAAATCATTGTTTTTTCACAAGGGCAGCTCAGATATTATTTCAGAGATGTGCAAAGCAGGTTTTATGAGGAAAGTTTTCCTTTCATACCTGAGAGGCAGAGTCATAGCAAAGGCAGAACTCATACAGATGTGAGAAGAACCAAAAACATTAGAGGCCCATTGGTTGCACCTTGTGCAGAAGAGATTGTGCAGTTTTGCCTTCTCCTCTCCTCCCCCTCTCATTCATTCATTCATTCATTCACTCACAGAGTCAAAGAACTTGTCCAAACCTCACTGGTACGGTGAAGTCTACCCTTAATACTGGAAATACACTAAAAAAAATAATTTCTACATAAAATAATTAACACAATTCTCCTGAACAAGATTCTCTTCCTGGCAAGTACTTAAATGTTCTCCATACTGCTTAACATGTCATGATCTTTTCTTAAAAAAAAAAACAAACAAACAAAAAAGCCCAAGCTAGAAGATTAGCAGAACAGCCACAACCTTCCCTAATGGCTTTTTACCTAAGAGAATTTAACACTGCTTTGGAATACAAAATTATACAACTTATTTACTTACAAGTATTTGCGTCTGAACCATTTAAATGGAATTTGCTAGAAATAATTCAAATTTGGGTAATTCAAACGTAGGTCTGGAAATTATCATCATAAATAGCTTTATTAAAAAAAATTAAATTACCACTTTTACTTACAATAACTGTGAACAGCAGACAAAGTGCTCAAATGTAATCAAATCAGTTTGAGTGGGACTAATCAGTTGCTTTCCCAAGATGGATGAGAATGAGCAACACCTTGGAAACAATTAACATTAACACATTTCCACACTGCTACACAACTGGTATTTTCAGTCATTTAAAAAGCCTTAGCCAAATGTTAACTAACTTACTCATTAGGCCCTTGCTGCCTTGAACTGAGATTTCCCAATCACACCCTATGGAAAGACAGGAGCATTTGCAAACAGTGAAAGCACAGAGGCTTTTACTCAAATGCATCTAAGCATAACAACTTTCACTTATTCAACCAGAAAAATTCTACCTCTACATGACAAAACGCAAATGTACTGTTGAATTATGATCAGAAAGCACTAAGCACTGAGAAAAATTGTGATGGCTTTGGGAGGGCACTGCTCCCCATTTTGTCAAGCAGACCATACCACGATATCCTCTTCATACAGAGAAGCTGCTCATGACTGCACGAAAGAAAATGTGTGCTGTGATGCATCATTAAGTCAAATTAACCCAATCATCCACCTGCTAAAGGAACAAAATGAAGGAAAATCTCACTCTCAGCACTTTCGTTTGCTCACAATTGCAAATGAATGCATGTGAACAGTCTCTTAATCTCAGTAGTTAACTTGCTGCTCTTTTATAGCCAAGCAATGTACTTTGCTTCTAATGTTTTAACAAATTTATTGTGGCCAAATACAAGTTCTTTGTCAAAATAACCGTAGCAGAGAAACTTTGCTTCCTTTGAATGCTTTAGTTTGTTTTCATGTGATGTGGGATGGGTTTCTTTGTAAGATAAATAAATAAATAGATAAATAGAAACCACCAAAAAAAAAAAAAATCGAGCAGAAATATTTAATATCAAAGATGTTATTATAGTACTTTTTACTTTAAGTTTGCTTGTGTTATGCTTCCATCCCATCTGGGCTCGGAGTTCTATCTAAAACTACATTTTTATTTATTTACCTCCTCTTCACAGTGATATGATGCACTGGGAACTCCCAAACTCTGCTGGTTCAGAGTGGGGGCTACTTTGCTTTTCTTCCTTACCAACACAGCATCAAGAAAACAAAAGCACTATCCAAGAGGATTTTTTCCCTGTAAGACTAGTTAGTGACTGAACATCAAGGGAATGTGTGCGAAATTGCAACAGTGCCATTATTAGAAAATAAACTACCAGCTACAAAAATTGAATCTGAGTTTTACAAATTGAAGCATCACACTTTAAGCCCTGCAACAGCATTTTTGTTAATGTGTTCTGACACCAGATAGTTTTATTATTCATATAAACATGGTACCTTTCTTCCTTGGTAATTTATTGCATCAATAGTATACAGATTTCCTATCTGGCAGAAAAATATTTTATTTTTAAAAAAGCAAGGTCTTGCTTAAGAGGAGGGTAGGTGAGAGAAAAATCATGACATAGTGGCTGATATAGGAAAATTCATTTTCCTATTTCTATTTATACTAAATTAAATAAAATCATATTTGGATTTACATAAATAAAGAAACCTTGTTTACTAAGGTAAAATAGACAATCATTTCAAAATACAAACTGGAAAAGTAAAAAGAAATCAGGAATGATTGCAGCTGATCTGAATTTTATTGCATCTGTCAGGTAAAGTGTTGGGGATTAAAACATTTGAAAAGCTGTGGAAAATATGTACGTATTGTGTTTATTACAGTGAAGAATGAGGAGAAAGGCTTTAGACTGGACACTAATTTAGAAGCACTGAAGATCACAGCAAAAGATGAAATTGGTTTTTATCAGATGAAATGTTTCTTGTGATTCTATTATTAAGCCTCAGTTTTGGTTGTGTGGATGTTTATCTATACATATCAATGAGTAGATAAAGAAAAAAAGGCAGCAAGAAAAATGGTAATTTCAAATTACATGCTACGATTTCTATTTAAGATTACCTTTTTCTACATCCCAGTCAGTCTATTTTATAAGTGTTTCTGATGCAGTAAATTTTAATCTTAAAATGTCAGATAATATGAATACACAGAATATCCTGACTTTTTACCATTATTAGTAATAAGGACCTAATGGAAAAACTATCCAGTGAGCATCTCACAACCAGAATTGAAGAAATGCATGATCAATAAATATTTTATTGCTCAATTTCCTGAACAAGCAAGAAACTTCTGTCTTACTATTCAGATAGGATGAAACTATTAATAATATAGGAAAAGAGACTTAAGTGTGAAAAATAATTAATGCAACAACCTATTTCTTTCAGGAATTCTTTAAAAATTTTGCACATTTTCAACATTGAAAATTTTGTACATACCTAGTGTCTCCTAGGATGTGTGTGAAATTTACAGTGCAAAAGGCTTTTGTGATCAATGCTGTGGAATACAAACTCTACTGACAAAGAAGCAAGATCCTTTGCCCAAGGTGATTTGCTATTGCTCAGGATAGTAGCATAAAATGACGGACTGAAGAAAAGCACAAAATCATCACCCTTAATGGTTTGGCAGTCATCAAGAAAATAAAAAACCCACCTAAACAATGACAATTCTCCTCACATACACAAAAAAGGGCCAGAGAATAAGCATCATCTGCTTTCAAAGCAGCACGCCAGTAGCATTTGATGCAATCAGGGCCATCAAGGACATCATCTGTACCTCTGACCCTGACCTTTTTGAGGAGAGGCAATACATGGAGGCAGTATTTCCAGGGGCTGTGAAAACCTCTTGCTTGAAGCAACTTTGTAATTCTTGTACTTTACCCTCCAGCTAACCTGGGAATCAGGAGTGCAAGTTAGCCTTTCATTAAGAGCTGTGTTTACGACTTGATCCAAAAGTGCAACATGGTGTCACAGACCAGCAAGGTGTACATTCGTGTTAGTCTCCAAGAGCCGTCCTTGATGTTAGCTGCTGACAAACACCAAGTATGTTTTCTTCTTTTGAAGAGGCTGTAAGGGAGTTTGGGAACAACCTCTAAATTGGTTGTATCACTCAGACTAAATCCCTACAGGAAATATTTTGTCTACATCAAATCTTTTTCTTCAAGAGCCAAAAGGCTCATCTACAATTGCACACAGGTATCTAAGATAACACAGACTGACTTCTAAAATTAAAAACACTTAAGAATTCCTCTCTATATTAAAAAAAAACACTTTTCTTTTATTTTTCTTAATGACCAAAGAAAGCTTATGAAGTGTTACTGCTTTTCAGCTAAACATTGAAATGAGGAATCTCCCAAGACAAAAATGTTCTTTGAAGAACATGATTCCTTTACAGCATCCCCCACTAAGGACAGAATCTTCACTGACATGGTTGAAACACTAGGATACTTGGGAGTTGCTTTTGAATCTCAGGCAGAGAGTGCTTATGAATGTCCAGACACAGTACTTAGGGAAAGGACTTCATACAATACAATTAAATTGAGAACAGAAAAAAAAGTCCTTGCACATGTGACAGTCAAGCTTGACTGGTAATAGCAAAAAAAAATTATAAAAAAAAAAAATTACAGAACTACCATCAGACAGTAAACACATTAATTTCTCCACGGGATATCTCAGGTTACTTTAAACCTACCTGCCCTTTACTTTTTGGCCCTGAGCAAGATATCTCTTATGATATCTGAAGCCCTCCCATAGCTAGACATGATGTGCATTTACAATTGTTAAACTGAGGAGGAGCTTAAAAGTTTAAACTAAGAAGAAAAAACTAAAAACTCTAAAGTGAAAAAACAATACTTGAATATGAGCTTGACCAAGGAGGATATCAGATGGCTCCACATTTGCAGGACTTATTTTCACATTTTCCTCTAAAAATATTTTCCTCTCCCTGTCTCTTTCTCACACACTTTTCTTTCTACTCACAGAAAGCTATAAGCAAGTAAAGTGCCTCTATTACTCAAGTTATTCCTCTTTCAACCAAACAGCAAAAAGTGAAAGCAGAGTGTCTCTGCACTCATCACTCATGAAATGCCATGAGCTACTCAGGTACTATGTTTTTTTGCACCACATAAGCATCTAAACAGATAGGATTCAAACTAACAATACTACAATAACATGTAACACACAGAGAATTATTCTTTATAAAATTCATATTATTGTAGGTAAGGATACTAATCAGCATATGACATAGGTTGTTAGAATATTTTAGTTGATAATGAGGACAGAAGCTGGCAGCTAGGAACCAGTATGGGGCTGAACAATGCTGGATAATACTTAATGCAGGCAGCCAATGGACACAATGGGCCAGCAGTTCAGATGAAGCTGGGTTTGCAAATAGCTGTATAAACGCCATGTCCTTCAAAAGGTCACTTGCAAGCTGGAGCTACTTCAAACACAGGTTGTGCAGGTGATAATTGGTGGCAGAAGACACCAATATATCCGCGCCCCTGAAATCTGTATCTGTTTTTTGAAGATACTATGTAATGCCCTGGAACATACAACATAGCTACAAGTTTTAATTAGTAAATATTACATTTATAGCTCTGGACAGCTAGAAAATAATTTGTGATTCTGCTACCTGAGGTGTAACATAAACTGGGTTTCTGTTTTGCAGCTTGCTATATTGCCTTACAATCCTCCTACTGTGTTTGATGGGGCTGAGGAACCCAGCAGGAGGAATAGACATCATGTAAAAAGACAAAAATACGTTACCAGACTAAGCTCCAAAAATTTCTACCTGTCAGGTATACCACAGGGAAGCAAAAGACAGTTCCTATATGATAAGCAAATATCTCACCTCATAGATGCATGGATGTATACAAGTTACTAGGTCATGCTGGTTTTGTTTTCTCAGTGGTCAAGAGCACGGTAGGAAATCCCTGTGTAAAATATGCCTGAGCAGCAAATAAACCATAGGCCTCTAGCTCTAACAAATAAAGATCACAGAAAATTCCCCAGTTTCACTATCAACTCAGCTGCAGGATGGATGTCATGAAACAAGATTTTAGAAGGGATGCTGAGCAGCCCAAACATCTGCTTAGGTCTGAGCAAATATGTTGAAAATATCTCCAACATTGAAGATCAAAAATTTTGTCTTTGGGATGCCTAGTTCCATTAAAAAATGAAGACTCATAGAATCACTATGAAAATAGCAATGCATCAACATTTCATACAACCTTCTGAAAAACACAGAATCATAGAACAAAAGAATCATAGAAAGGCTCGGGTTGAAAGTGACCTTAAAGATCATTTAGTTCCAATCCCTCTGTTATGGGCAGGGATGCACCCCACTAGACCAGGTTGCTCAGGGCCCCAGACAAACTGGCCTTGAACACCTCCAGGGATGATCAGACACAGCACTCTCATCATAGCAGTAAAATCACTGGCAATCATAGCAGTTTGTATATACAAATCTCTGAAAAAGGAGATAATTTTTAAATTTTAATTTTATTAATGGTTTTCTCCTATGAATAATTTTGACTTTCTGGAACAATCTTTAAAAGAAAGTGGAACCTCTTTTATCATGCAAATGTTAATTCAAAAATGTGAACCAAAATTAAACTACAGGTTAGACAAAGAAGAAAGAAACATATCAAAGTTGCTCTGAAAAGCTCATTTCTCCCTGGGGAAATTAAACTTGCAAATGTATTCCTTTTCTTTTCAAACATTTGTCCTTTTTTTTTCCCTGGTTTTTTTTTTTTCTTTCGCAGGTGCTGGTGGAAAATCAGAGAAGGTATTCAAATGTAGATTAATTTAAAAATATACATCTGATTGGATACTGTATTTGCTGTGAGCTTTTACTGACTTCAATTCAAAGGCTCAATTAAGACAATAAGAAAAGACTAAGATGAGGCTTTTCTAAGAGAGGTCTTTACTTTCCATGGAGAGAAAAGACTGCTATTTTAAAAGAAAGGTCTTGTACAGCCAATTCCATCTGTGTAGCTGAGACACAGAAATCTTTATTTTTAAACATTTTTCAATAAATGATGAACAAACACACAAACATACACATGTACACAGAGAAATAACGACCAACATGCTGCAGACACATATTCAACATCCGATATTTAAATCTACGTATTCTGCAAACCTGACACTCATTAAAATCTGGCACCAAGTGATTACAAACATTGGTGAGTATCCAAAAGGATTATTTGCTTTCTTCTTCAATAATATCTGACACTCAGAGTACAAGAGAGAGTAGGTGACAATCACTCCATTAAAAAAAAAGGGAAGAACACACGAAACAATACAGACACATTTTTCCCTTTCATACATTTTTGCTGTGGTCACTGCCTGCATCTCCCCTGCTTACTGGAGTCTTTGCTGGGACTGCCAGGTGTGTGTGCAAGTTCCTTAGATTTCCACAGTATCCAGGGACAGCAGCAATTTGCTGGAGCTCCGGCAGAGCCCCATGGGAAGAGCAACGCTCAGACAAATTGTATGTACCGGGCCCATGGGGTGACCAGATCTGTAAGTCATTTCTCCCAAAGCATTCCAAGTCTTCTAGTACTTAATCTGGTAACTCAGTACAGCACCAATGCCCTCAGCATCCTGTCAGAGATGGGTTACTGCAGTAGATTTACTCAAAGTACTGCCATCACCATAAGAGAGCAGAAGATGACAGGGACAAGTCAGCGTACTCACATGCACAGCATTTGTAATGTAAAAATCCCCAAAGAAAAAGACATTTTCTGTTTAAACAAGAAATGAGAGCGACTCTGCACATTCAACTGCAACTGCTTGTCCTTTCTCTGGTGCCTTTCAGCAATCATCTGCACCTAAGAAATCCACCCCAACCAGAAGCCTCTGGAACCAACCACATCAGCCAGTAATCGAGCCTCTGACTTCCTTTTGTAGAAGTCTCTTAGGAGCAGACTTTTGAATTCTCTTCATTTGCTGTAGTGGAGCGGAGCTGGATGGTACAGGAGCCCTGAGAGGTGGTGGTCAGCAGCATCCTGCCTTGCACCCTGCAGCAGAGAGTACTCTGCCTTTACAGCAAAGCCCTTCCAGCTGGAGCCACTGCTTAGTGATCCCCTGCTCTGTGCTGAAGCTGCGTAGCCCTGAGCACCCTTTCACAGTCTCACTACAGTAACAGAATTCTATTGAAAATTCACTTCCTAAGTCTCCCCCATTGCTGGTGAAAAACATAAGACAAGCTAATGCAATCAAAAGTCAAGTCTTCAGAGACTGTATGCTTTATGTCCAGGATTGAACATATTGAATTTAATTATTTTAGTTATATTTATATTAGTAGTTCTTACATTAGAAGCCAATTAAACTGCTTTATTCTGAGAAGGGAATTAAGAAAATGATGTATTTATAATTTCTATTCTGTTTCCATCAACATTTATTACTGTGATGTGCTTTGTTTGTTATTGTTCTTAAAATATTTGGTCTTGATGTTTTCTCAGCAGCAAGTTGTTTTTCTATTCGTGTCACTGTTTGTTTAAACAGTTACAAGATATGCTCCATGTGCTATTGAGGAGAAATGTCACTGCTCTCCATTCAGGCATAGTTGTTACCCTGCAGTTTTATTTTCTACTGAATAACATCTGACTATGTTATTTTTCAAATTATTTAGATTCTTTGGTCTTCAGTTCTGCAGCAGACTTAAGAATAACTGGAGGAACCTTGAAAAAGAAAATGTTACTTGGATAAACAATTATAAACATTTTTTCACATAATTGTCATTACCACTAGCAAGAATGCCACCTTTCTTCCACAAAGCCCATTGATTATCACCTTCAATTCAGCAAAAACAATTCATGGAGGCTATAAGTATAAAGACATGCTTTATGCAACCTAGAAAAACATGAACAGAAATATGAGTGCCACATGTCTTTAACACTGGTGTTTGAGTGGTCGTCTGTAGTTCTTGACTGATCTGTTCTTCTACAGCTGTCATCACTGCAGCATCCATGTTGACAGCATTTGCAAAAGAGCTTCTCTGTACAATGTAAAGTACCAGAGTTAAGGGAGATAATTTCCTTTTTCTTCTTCTTCTTATGTTCATAGATTTTAGGATATATTCTTATACGCTTCTATACCAGTAACTGTATGTATGTTTTTATATATACATAGATGCACCTGGATATCTATCAAAAAAAAAATATATATATCAGAGCCCAAATACAGTGCTATCATTCATATAACCCAGGTGCTATGATAATGGTGTCAAAAGAATGCTGGAACATTGTAGAAGACAGCAGTATTTGCCAGAAAAGTAAACAGTTACATGCAAAATGTTTTGCGTAGAAGTTTATGGTGTGTATCTGAAAGACCAAGCCAAGGTTGAGAATGCAAACATAGATTTAATCTCACTGCCTTCTTTCTGTCTTTAAAGGTTTAATCAATTATTATTCATTTCTTGTTTGTTACATAATTTATGGATTTCTGGCATTCCCATAAAATACTCTAATTTACACCAAAATTCCTATCAGTTGCCACTACTTTTACCTTAGCCATTACATTTTAATGCTACACTTACTTATTCCAGATGAAAAAGAATCACCGAATTCTAGATGCTTCTTAGAAAACATCATAAATTATCAACAAATACAGGTTTTATAACTAACTTTTCAGCTTTAAAATTAAAAAAAAATAAAAGTATTACTGATCTTTTTAGGGAATGTAGCTAGTCTCTATGGTGATGAATAGCTTGAGTTTTAATAGGCAGTTTACATAAAAATTACTTGGTGTCTGTGAACAGTAAAATTATTCTAGATGGAGACACTTAGAGATAGTTTAATACATTGGTTTAATACAATTCAGTAGCACTCCTACAGCATGTTTTCAACTAGGGAGGAAAGATTGGGCAATTTTTAATTGCTCAAACCTAGTTTTAATGTAAACTGACTGTGCTCAGCTGCACTTCATGACTCTGAAGCCTCTTACTATGGTGGAACAATAGTATGTGATAATTACTACTTCTGCCAGAGCACAAGGAGTGAAACAATATACTTGACAAAACTCAATGACCTCGAGGCTACACTGTCTGTGGTCTTATATATAAACCTGTAAATGAAGGAGGAATAAGAGCTCACCTCGAAAAAGAAAATGACTGCTGCCAGCAGATGCCTCAGCTAGAGGTATGGCTTGATGGGCAAAGCTCAGAAGGCATGTTCATTCGCAAATGTAGACACAGAAAACAGTGCTAGGCATCCTTGTTCCTCTGTCCTGATCTAGACTGGAAATATTTACTCATGGCATCAGTGACAAGTATAATCTTCCTAGAATGCATAAGCCATTTGGTGGTAGGTCTTCAGCTAAAAAGCATGTAGCCCAGATACACCTCTGATGTACTTCATGAGTGAGGAGATTAAAACAAAGAAAACTGAGTTTCACAGGAAGAGCAACAGATGATGCTTGCTGCAATGCATTACTGGTTTTACTGCTTCTTTGCCTGCAAAAACTAGGCATTACTACCTTAGCAGGAATGCTCCTCAGGCAAAATACTTTACATTATTTACTTGCTCTGTATTTGGCACATTTCATCGCTGAGATCAGTCATCAAGGCATTCAAGAATGTGCTGGATTTAACAGTAACACAGAAGTCAGACTGACATTTAAGTGTTTGGATGAAAGATGGTCAATGTGGAAGGCTCTGGGGAGACTTTGTTGTGTCCTTTCAGTACTTTAAGGGGGCCTATAAGAAAGATGGGGACAGACCTTTTAGCAGTGCCCATAACATTAGGACACAGGGTAATGGTTTTAAACTGAAAGAGGGTAGGTTTGGATCAGATATAAGGAAAAAGTTTTTTACAGTGAGGATGGTGAAACATTGGCACAGGTTGCCCAGAGAGATAGTGGATGTCCCATTTCTGGAAACATTCAAGGCCAGACTGACTGGAGCTCTGAGCAACCTGGTCTAGTGAATGGCATCCCTGCCATGGCAGGAGGGTTTGGAACTAGATAATCTTTAAAGTACCTTCCAACCCAAACCATTCTTTGCTTCTGTGAGCATGAAAAAAAAAAATCTGCACTTATATCTATTCCCCAGTGACACACCAAACTTCATGTTCATGTTGCCATAAGCATGGCCATCAGATTCAACCAAGTACTAGCTTGTGAGTTTCAGCTGAGATTATCCAATACCTTAAATATATGGGATTCTTGGGGTTTTTTTCTGCTCCAGACACGTACCTCTGCATCGTTTCAGGCATAAATATTTGCCACACAAGAGTAAAGTGGCCATTCACACCCAGTTTCCCAAACTTTGTCTCTCATTCACCACAGTTCAATTGATAAGGTAGATGATCGCACTAAAGCCACAGAAAAAAGAATTGTCTGTCAGAATTACTTTTTAATTTTTCTTCAGTCTCAAAATGCACATAGTCAGTAGAAATATAAACAGAAAAATTATGATGATTGATGAAAAACTCACTGTGAAACCTGTTTAAGGCAGTGCAAAGACAGCATAAGAATTTAGGTTTTTCATTGAATCTCTTTTTCTGTTTCTTCAAAAGGACACCAATGTTCATTGAATGAATTCTTTAACAAAAAGAAAAATTGAAGACAGATTTTCTTGAAAAAAATCACATTTTTGAATACAAATAGAACAAGGAACATATTCATACTTGATTTCCTGTAGAAAGAATAAATTAAAATACTAGTGCAGTGATGTGAGCATCTACTGAAAGTGTATGGTACACTCGTTGGTATCATTCATCATGGGGACGAGAACCAACTACAACCGGCAAGTTTATTCCAGTGTATTCGAGTCTTGGACGTTACAGGCAGCCCAGCTGCTTTTCCTTTTAATATTTCCACTGAGACTAAGAATGAAGTTGACTTAAACTGAAAAAATTTACCTAATCTGTGAGATAAGAAAAGCTATTCTGCCTGTTAGTGCAGCTTTGGAAGAGACAAAGCAGACAATGAGTCTTTTCTTGGAATAGTCATTTGGGGATTCCTGCTTTGTTTCTTTTTTAACTCAAAACATAGCAAACACCTTGTTTTTCACAAGATGTTCATGGAAGAGCAATACAGCATCCATTTATTTGGCTAAAAAGCTCCACGTTATTAAGGTATCCACTGTTTTTCATAAATGCAGCTCTGGGATCTGCTGTGTTGTATTGGTCAAAAAGATTTACAGCAGCCAGTCAGTTAATTTTAGCAGTATTTGAATTTTCCAGCAAATACTCCTACAAGGCTAAAGATACGTAAAGTAACTTCAAGAAAACAAGCATTTGAATTGCTACATATTACTATGAACAGCTACATATTATACAAACATTGCTTTATCTCCCCTTATGGCCTATAAACCCAGTAATTTTTTCCCTTTAAGATCATAATGGTAACGAACATATTTTTTGCTCATTTCCTCGCTTTTAAGTTCTCAAAAGAAATGTTTGAAAGGGTGACATTACTTTCTTTTCTAATGCCTTCAGCTACTGAGTTCCACATGGTTCAAATTATCTTCCATAAACTGAGAACCCACAAGGAGGTAACAACAGATGAAGCATCATCATTTTATATATAATGCCCAAATCTGCATATTTTTAAATAACATTAATAACATTATTTTTCAGTTTTCAAAATCACTATGCATAAAAAAAAGGTGCAAATTGTAGGAAATACTATTATAGGTAGGAAAGAGAAGTACTTCAGCAAAATAAAAAGACAATCTCATTATTTTGAAGTGACCTGGCTCAGTTTGATTTGTTTGGGTGATGGGTACTAATGAAGCTGTCAACATACAGAGGGAAAATTGTCAGATGAGAACTCTTAAAGAAGCTAATAAGAGATTAAGATCATGTTCATTCAAGAGTCTAAACCAGTCATAGATTTCACTACTTTGCAAAATTAAGTAAAAAAGTCATTTTCTCTAGTTTTGATAATTTTGAATGCACAAAAATACAGTGTACCAATTCATCTGCAAATAAATAAGTAGATAAAATTTTAAGCAAGAGATTAGAGACTGGAAAAGAAGCAATAAGAATTAAGGATTAATAAATGAATGATTGACACAGGCTTGGACTTGAAAATCAGTGTGAAAATTTCTGGTGTGAAACAATTTTTCAAGTCCTATTACTAGAAAGTCACTAGGAGGTAATCTTTCTAAATCTCAGGGGATGAAGGACAAAGGATGTGCTACATTATTAGGTCCATTTAAGAGATTTTGCTACTTGTGCTTTGATTTTCATCTGAGTTTAAAGCTGGCCATTTCTTTGAGGTAATACTCAAGCCAAGGCATTGACAAGCAATTTTAAAATTTAAGGAAGAAGTGCAGCTTGCCAATGGCCTTCTAATGTCTCTCACTGGAAGCATACATGCCTAAGTTAATGATCCCATTATTTCGTTACTACAAACCAGAAACTTTCCTTATTGCAGCTTCAATACACCTGTTGGCACTGCTCATCTGGGAACACCTTCTGTACAGGAACATCTTGGCAGGCAGCTCTCCTAACAGACTCTAGCACTTAGAGTGAAGGCTTCTGAACCTGGATAGCTTTATCCAGACACAGGAATGTTTGTAAACCTTTAATTTCAGTGCTGCATTACAGTTCATTGGAGCCTTGGAGCTGGCTGATCTACGCAATTTCTTTGATATCTGTTTCTGTCAGTGTTTCATTTGGACAGAACTCTACTGTCAGGGCAAAATGAGACATCCCCTGACTCACCTGATGTGTACCTTGTGATTCAGCAGTCATAACACACCCTCTTCTTGAAACTCCACTCTTTTCTTTTCTGTAAGTCTGCTTATTTCAACCCCATCGGTAACCACTTACCGAGACTTTATCAGTAGTTGAAACACTTATTATATCATTAACATACAATATATATTGTTATATTTATTATATTAATATGCCATGCTACCATCGCAGCAGAATCTTTATTTAAGAACTGTACCTTGCTCAAAATGCAAGGATTTATTCCTTATTATTATAGACATTATTAAAAAGGACATCTAGAAATCTGAGACATCTTAAGAGAAATTAATAGTATTAATATCTTATTTTGAAATTTCATTATTTTTCTGGCCTTGATTCCTTACTTCTGATTGCCTACGTTACCAATACTTGACCTTACCAATAATTCTGAGATAGTACTGGACTCAATTCTTTTTAAAGATATGAAAAAAAAATAAATGGGCCTTCCACAATACAGAGTGACAGCAGCATTGCCAGACTTAACTTCAAGAAGGCATGTACAGTTGTTTCACATTGCATAATCACATGGTGGAACTACTAAGAATTATCTTACAAAATGATCCATATTAAAGCTACTATGTACAGAAATATACTGATTTGGGTAACACAGAGAGGTTTCTGATAATAACTTTCTGGTTTTTCTGACCTTCTGTATCACAAGTCACCATGTTGTGTGAGCTCTCAAAATTTCTGCCTACTGGGCAGCACCACTACATGATGCTGAAAGATGCTGGATTAAGGAACTCAAGATTTTCAAATTTTAGAATGGGTCTAAAATGCCTCAGAGATAGGTAAACCAGACTCATAGGAGTCTAGTGTCATGAGAGTCCCATCAGAAGCCAAGATTATTAGGGCCTCTGTGTTGCCTTTTATGAAGGTATTGCTATGACTCCTCTATATTTCACAGCAGGTACTCAACTTCCTGAGAACAGCATCTCTTCAGGCCAGGATAGCTGTGAAATCTGCAAGAATTGCAGTTGTTCTGGGTTTGTTTTGTTTTTTTTAATATAAAAATTCATAAACCTGGTCATTTATTTCAAACATTTTTTTCTTTTAAAATGTCATTTTGCTGAGAAGTTTTATAGTTTCTCATTTCTGTTCTAATCTCTTAATTTCAACAGCTCATTTTCAACACTTTCTGCAGCAAGTCTGAGGAGCATTCAACAGTCACAACTAAAACTTGTAGGAAATATATATATAGCTAAGATAAATGTGCTCCAGCTTTGACTTAGTGCATTAGTGGAAATGATGAGGGATTGTAGCATTTCCACCTAGTTCTTATCTTCATTTGTGCCACTGTAATTTAAAAAAATGCTTTGAAAACCTAGATGCAAGATTGAAGCATGGACGTAGATAGGTTCTGATCATCTACAGCTCTGGTGGCCGCATTCAGCCTTCAAGATCACACAGTGACAAAATGGGTGACACGACTGACATGGCTGGATGCCATCCCTCTCCCTGGTTCCTCTAGCTCTTGCAAGGAGAAGTGCTAGCAAGGAAAAGCACTGATCATGCTTACCCACTGTGCACAAAGTCACGCAGCACCTCTGGTCTCACTCTTTCTGAGCTCCTTGCTAAACAAGGTCAGAGTGCTGTTAGCAAGGAGAAAAGAAACACTTGGTGTATAATAAACAGTGCTGTTAATCAAGAAAGAGACTTTCCCCGGCCTGTGCCCAGATGTGCAGGGCTATAAACAAGCATATGAGGAGTTTTGCTCTTTTTTTGCACCCTCTGGGCTTAGGGGAAAGAAATGACTGCTTCTTCTATCAACCCCTGAAGTGCAAGTTCCCCCAGAGGTGCCCCAGAGATAAGAACCAGGGTTTCAACCAGAGTCCAGACTCACACTGGGGTACTGGGCAGCTGAAAAGGAGCATGCATACTGTTATCTCTTTTGGGCAGAACCTCTCATAACTAATGCAAACCAACAAACATTGCCTTATGTGCAGTTTAGCTCTGAAATGCTTTGAAGATGCTTAACTAATCAGCAAAACAGTGAGGATGTCATCTCTTCCCCACTCCCTGAAAAAAGTCAATGGAATGGAATTATGCTCCAAGAATAATTCAGTCTCATTAAACACCAGTGTAAATATCCACACTTTTCCCATTTATAATGCAATTCCAAATTAGTTCAAGCATCAACAATAATGCCCAGATACACAGGTTGATATTTAAATTTTTCAAATCCTACATAAAAATTTGCACCCTTATAGCTTTTTCAAAATGACCTGCTTATTAATTAGTGAAGTCTATAAGAAGATCCAAAACTCAGAGAAAACAACTAATTTTTGGCAGAGTTGCTAAGTGCAGCTTCAATTACACAATGCAGAAGTAACCACGGTTAGGGGGTCTAGATTGGTATTTTTTGAGTAGTTGGATTTTCCTGTGTGTCCAGCACCAGAAATGTTGCTGTGGCTGGGAAGACCAGGCTTCTAACTCAAGTAATAATGAATTTTACCACTGCATTCGTTTCCCATTCTTTGACAAAGAAGACTGTAATAAGTGATTGGTTATCTGTCCCACCCGATAAACGCATCTAAGAAAAAATGACACCAAGTTCCCATTTTTAAGTGATTACTGAAATAGGCAAGCTGCCAAAGAAATATTCATATGCACAAACATGCACGTACATGTGTACACAAACAAAGTATTTCAGAAAAATACTTGTAGCACACGACAACACAATCCTCTATCACTGACACCTACTATTATTTATTCACAGTTTTTCTAAGATGGAAATGAAAGGATTTCTTTTCCAGCATCCATCCTTAGACAACTAAATTTACAGTAGCAAAATAGTGATAAGAATAAATCTTTGAGAAATGCTGCTGGTTTAATTCGTGATATTGTATCATACTGAGAAACCAGTCTCTATCTGAATATTAAGTCAGACTACATAGGAGTCAAACATCCATTTCCGTGTATGCAAGTTATACCTTTCTGACAATTCCTGTGGACTTTTTTTAATTGGTATTATTAACTGTTGGAACTGTCTGATCTTTTTAATCATAACTCAGTAGCTACTGTACCAAGTAAAACTTTAAAAATTTGATCACCAAGAGCTTCTGCCCTGTTTACGAATTTTCCAGTGTGGTAATTTTCCAGATAAAGGAAGATGTTGTCAGTCACTGTAAACTACATAGGACCTCATTACTGAGTACAGACATTCCAATTAATCTTAAATACATGTGGTGCCAAGAGAGTAATTAGCAACAATAAATTGCTGTGATTTTTTAAAATAACAATTCCTCCTACAAATCTCATTAACGCTTCATATACCCCCAAATAGCAAAGTGTATTATTTACTAGGGCTATTTTTAAAGACGGTAGTTCTTTCCGACTTTCCCCAGTGAGCAACCTAATTTACAAAGTTAGTCATTCTAGCAAACTTCTCCACGGAAATCTAAAGCACCTAAATTTTGCAAAATCAAGCATAAAAACTTATTAAGTGCAAGAATTAAATTTGCTTATGCAGTCTTCACTTGGCCTCTTTGTGCACTTGCAGTTTGATATAATCCTCAGTTCTATACACACAGGTTTTTTTTCCCCCCTTAAGAATTTATGTTCCTGATAAGAAATATTTGCTTAATTAATCATTCCTTCATTTCATATCTGTTATTTAGAGCACCACCTTCACTGCAAACAATCTACTTACTTGTACTGGATATTGGTCAGGGTGACATACTTTAAATTTACCTCCACAACTTCCTAAGGATATGAAGGGGTATTACCATCCCCATTTTACAGAAGCAAGAGCAGTTCCAAAAGACTAAGACCAGTTCCAGTTGGAATATCTGGCACATTTCCTGCTTTTGAAAGCACCAGCAAAAACATACACTTTGTGCAGAACTTCTGCCACTGTGTCCAATCAGTAAATCAGAATAAATGAGGAACAGGTGACTAATGACAATTACAATGTTTGTATCAGGAACTCATGCTGTGCCAGCAACAAAAGGGTAAAGAGAGGCTAATCATCTATCTGGATATTGGTAACAGGTTATCCAGCAAAAGAAAAAGGTTTGGTGTGAGATGGAAAGATGAAGTTGCCACAGTGCTCACCTGCATCCGGAACCAACCCTAGAGCTCCAGTGTGGACCACAAAGCTCATAGAGCCAGGTCAAAAACACATCAGTGGTATTTATTTCTTCGACTGATGTCACAAGCAGAGGCACTCAAATTTTTTTGCCAGTGGCAAAGGCGGTGACACCAGAAAGAAGCAGAACAGCAGCACCAGCAGCTTACAGGAGTTGGGCAGCACTGCCTCAGCCACCTCTGGGTTCCTTGATGGCCATAGTAAAATCCAATAATAACATGTGGTTGGGGGTGAATGTCCTTACTGAGGTGGGTTTTGTTTTAGAAATGACAAACTGTAGTTGTAAGGACCGAGGGTTATGACCAGTTGGTTTATGTTATTTTGAGGGAAACACATAAGCAGCCTGCCACGCTCTGACTCAAAAGCAGCTCTTGGTATCCATCTGTGAAGATGGCCTTACTAAACTGGCATGTGCGTTGTGAGAAGATGGTCCACACTTAAGCCAATTTTTTTTTTTTCACTAGAACCACTCCAGTAGCTGGGCACAAGAAGAGTTTTTGGGTAAAAGCTGGTGGCTTCAGGCAATAGACACTATTGCACATCATCCTGTATTATTTCTGCCTGTTCACTCACTGCTGATCCTGAAGCAGCTGGGCTCTCTCAATTTTGTGAACACTGGCCTAACGAGAGACTGAAGAACACATTTCACTCAATTGCTGAGAGACAAACCAACCCACAAACCAAGAAATTGATTTGAAGCTTTAATCAAAAGAAATGAGAAAAGGCTTCACATAGATGTGTCTATACCACTGGGAGATGATTCTCCTACAATTTCAGGTTGCTATAAGACAAATTTGCTAGATTTTTCTTTCATTTTTTTGGTTTGTTTTGTTTTGTTTTTTTCCTCCTGGGAGCATTTGAAGCCTAAGAAGAGAAAGCTTAAAATCACAGATGGACCCGTTCCTCCATGATAAATTTTGCACAACTGAGTCTCCAGGAAGTCCAGTTGGTACCAGCTGCATTTACAGAAGGCATCCTCCTAAACATGGCAATTAATACTATTCCCCTACTCCAAATTTCTGAAGAGACAAGGACAACAGGAAGACCCGTAGAAGTACAACCTATAAAGTTTATTAATCAGACTTCAAGAAAAATTACGATATTAGTTATAGAATCATAGGATACTTTAGCTTGAAAGGGACATTAGGAGTTCTCTAGTCCAACATCATGCTTCTAGCAGGGTCAGCTATGGGATCAGACCAAGTTGCTCAGGGCTTCATACTGTTGGGACTTGAGAAAATTCGTTGAAAGTTTAAAAGATTCTCACAGTTTTATCTCTACAACTTTGAAGTGGGACCCAGTATAGATCATTTAACAGAAAATCTTAACCTCAGCATAGGAGTGAATATTACATTTGACAGATGTCTTCCATGTCTAAGATCTGAAAGACATGGAGGAATGGGAGGGAGAATAGAAAGAACAACACTCAGAATGCTTTCAGCTATGCCAGTTCCTCTTCAACCTTTACTCTCCCAGAATAAAGGAAAATGCCTTTATACAGATGTAGGTTGCTACAGTGTTTGATTTGGTGACTTGCAGTAAAAAGGGTACCAGAAACCAAGAAGACATTTGCAGAAATCAGTCTGTAGGAACTAAATTTTTAATGCTCATAATGGCTCCGATTTACATAGTATAAAGATAAATTTCATACCAAGGAAATCAGATTTCTTTAAGAGATGCTGAGTAAGCTTAGTGTTGTAGAATACAGGCTGCATTCATCGCCATTAATACGTCTTTGCAGCCATGAGATTAAGTGAACAAGGCCTAATCCCAATAATAAAAATTAATCAGCAATCCACTAATGCTTAAGAGCACATTTTCTTCTGGCTGGTTTGCGGTAAGTAGCTCAATGAGAAACTGATGCTCAGGAAAACTGAGCTGACACTTTGTGCTACTTAATAATCACAAGACAAAATTGTTAAACACACAGAAATGTTTCTTGAGAGAGTTAATGCACCTGTTTAGCAGAAGCTAAATAACTTCTTGGAATACATGCCTTTTCTGTGAATTTGCTCAAAAATAAGGCAGCCTGTTGCATGCTATCTACTTTTGTTTAACTCTTGCCGTGAATATCAGCATGTAGTAAGTGAACTGAAATAATTCATGTATTTTATGCACCCAGGATTTCCACGCTGGGTATTAAGATACAGGAACTAATATAAATCAAAATTTATCTCTGTCCTTCAGAGATTTTCCAGGGCACCTAAACCCATAAGACAAAGTTAAATTTAAAACCTGTGTTAGCGCTATAACAGTTAATGAAGCAACTTTTTAACGCTGTTGTTAATACTGTCAAAAATTCTCAGATACTCAGCTAGAAGGAAGGTTCCCTGGCCCAAATCCTGCCTTCTTTTGTTATAGAAGTTGATATGAAATACTAGCTACTGTCACTAAAATATGAATCCTATGCCACTACAAAATCTTTTCAAGGGTGGTCTCAGCCTCGCAGGTAATTTCCTTGCAGGTCATTCCCCCTTGCTTGTAACAAAGTCAAAATAAAGGTGTGCTAGAAAAATGGTTTACTGTAAGATTAAGATGTTTTCTAGACTAACTTGAAAATTCCTCTGTTCCCTCTCTCTTAATTCCCTCTTCCTCTGATAGCATTTATTATTAATTGTGACTCATTTTTTATGCATGGCTTATTACCTAGTTTGAAGGGTATTTAAAAGATACTACAGGGAAAAAAATTAGCTATGTAGTATATCTATTTCACAACCAAGTGTGTCTTGGACATCTGACCCTTTCATCTAGTCTCCTGATAACCAGGTTCTGTGCTCCAAGCACAAGAATTCATGAAATGTGACCACAAGAATTATGACTGTTGCTATGTTCCCTCTGAACTGCCTACTGTCCACACCCATCCCTTCCCTACACCTTAGCCGTATTTCTTTGTCAATCATTTCTTGAATGCACCTCTGATGGCAGGGCATCATCAGAATCAGGCCCACTACTGAAGAAGGCAGGCAGTAGGTAATTCTATTAACCATGCATTATCATCCCAGTTTTGAGGCAAAAAGACAATTGACCCACACAGTTAGAACAGTGTTATTGCAGCATCCCTCTTTTAAAAAAGGGAAATATACTTTTCCCAAGAGCTGTCCAAGTGTGAAAGACTATTTTGCCTTCATAAGGAAGCAGAAGAGGTCAAGTCATACCTGTTCATTGAAAAGGCAAAATCATGCTTCACCAGCTTCAACAGTTTTCTTCCTGTCCTCTCATACAGTGTCTGCTTTCTGTGTTTTTAATTCATTACCTACAGCATCCATCCAGGAGTGATGCGGAAAATCTTTCTGCCTTCCCTTTCAGCTTTCTCTCCTCTTACAAATGAGACACTAAATGCAATCAGCATCCTTATATATCTATTTAGTGCTGAAATTATATATAAGAACCAGCAAATAAGGAAGTGATTGTTGAACCCAGCTTGAGAAAGAAGTCTGCAAGGCATTTAACTGGTGGCATTTAATCTACAACATGAGTGAAAGATGTGATCTTCAATCTTTTCCTCTCTTTCCCATTCATAAGAGTTGAAAGTGCCCTCTCCCTTGGATTCCTCAGAGACAGATCTTACTGACTGAGTGATACATAAGAGTGTCTTCCTCTCACATATAGTGCAGGTATGCCACAGCATAATCCACCATCACCAGCCCACTAAATGGATCCCCAATGTCTAGGGTGCTTGACTTCCAATATATCTTTTTCAAAGCACACTAAAGCAAGCAGTCCAGTGCAGCAGCAATTCTTTTCTTCAGAAATCTGGGTTTGTATCTGCCCCTAGGAAAAGACCAGCTCCCTTTGAAGTTTTTTATATAACATTTGTATGGTGTAAAAGCCCAGAATATTTAAAAATATCCTTTTTTAAGTTTTGCCTTGCTGCAGACAGCCCTGGTGACTGAGGCAGTGCCATATGTGCACTAGCAGTTTAGACCATGGGCCCCTCTCTCCCACATCATGGCTCTGTGCTCTGACCAGTGATGACTTGAAAAAAACCAGACACATCACCATTTTCACTCAATTTGTGAATACAGAATGGGGAAAAAGCTCAAAAAAACCCCAAACTACTGACATTTTGGAGGATTTTGGGGTCAGTCACTCTTGCTGCTTGATGATTTTCAGCTGATGAATCTTCTGTCAGAAAAAATCAAACATGAAAACTTAGAATTTGCTACAGTAGCCATCTATGTCCATCCGGAGCAAAAAATAGTCTCTTCTTGATGCTAAACCAAGCTTATCTAGCTGGCATAAGAGTATGTACAACACATTTCTCACCTACTTAATGCATCTCAGACCTCACCTGATGGGAGCAGTGTACAAGGGCTGCTTCTGCTTCCTGTATAGCAGCACTACATACCAGAAAATGGTCTGAAAACGTTTACTACATCTTATCCTTGCATCAAAATTAACAAAGTTTTAACACATTAATGCTATATTAGAGTAGTGAACGTATGTGTGTCTATACGGATGATGAGTTGTACATACATTTTTAATAATTTTTTTTCTAATGTCAGCATTGGGAATGGTGCCAGTTACTGCATTTAAAAGGACATTTTAAAAGGCAGTTAATTAGTTCTCACCCGTGTTAAAAGTGACTCCCTAATGCCTGGGCTTTGTTCCAGCAAATAACGATTCTCTGTACCCAGTCACACCTCTATAAGCAGTCCCACATAGGTAGGGATGCTGTCAACAGAACTGAAATAAACCGACTGTTTACTACTTTATCTAGCAGTTTGGATAAATAAAAAAACCCAACAAATATCTTGAAGGTGAGAAAACTTAAAAACTGAATTGCATAGATAATTGTTCAAACACATTGTTCAAACAACCCTGTTAAAATTATTTCAATAGGGGTGCTCTGTTCACTCTTGGAAAATGAAAAATTCATGTTGTTTAGTGACATTTTAGGCTAAATAAACAGAAACAAAGTCACACGCATGCCTCCAACCATCAGCTTTCTGGTAACAATTTGTAGTGGAAAAGAAAGGATTCTGAAATATGATCTCGATGTTAATGGCAACTGTAGTTTGTTCCTCCTATACCCTGCAGCTGACTACAGATCATAGTGCCTTAGAGGTTCAGCAAGAATGGAGAACATGGTTCAACATGGGATATGGCCATCTCAGATCTCCAGATGAGAAAAGAGAATTAGAGACACAAGCCTGGACTATTGCTCCTTGAAATGTTACAGCCACACAGTTGGGTCAAAACTATCAGTTTTCAGGTACAGATGCTATTTCATTGGGAAATTTTTAGTTTTCCATTTACTTGGTTTGAAATTCTTGAATTATCCCTGAAAGTATTCTTTGTATCTGCTGAGCTGCTTCTCACAGGCATACAAAGCTCTGCCCATCATAATAAATATTTCATTTTTTATAATATTTTATGAGCCACCCTTATTGGAGCAATGAATTGCTCCAAATATTAATTTAATTTATTGTAAAGCAGTTATTTTTGTAGCATAAATGCTGAAAAAAATGATGACACAGTAGGAAAAGCTCTTCTTATATTCCATATTTACCCTTTCCTCAGTGAAGTCAGAGATAGAGCTATAACCCAGAATGTACTAGATGAAACAATATAACTTTGAGCTATATTTGAAAACAGTGGTTCTAATCATATTTGATCACAGGCAACAGTACTGACACAGAATGAGCAGTAAGCAACATCATCCTTCACTTCCTCTGAAAGTCCGGGTTTTATTTTTATGTTCTTAATTTCCTATGCCCACAAGCAAAGCTGAAAAGTTTTGTAGGCAGCACACTGTGTGTGACCCTAGGATAGAGAACAGTGTATTTAATATTTCCCCAACATACATCAAAAGATCACTTACGCTATGTCTTAACTTGCCAACTCCTCTTTGTTTTTAATTTCTCATCCCAAAAGTGATGAACTATAACTTTCCATATTTCTATTGAGAGACAAGGCTAAGAATCAGGGGGAAGAAATAAGGTCATGTACTTGGTGCACTTCATACAAAGATATGGCTTGTAATTAACAGCTCTATTTCAGTACTGAAAGTACTAAAAAAAGTCAATTTTTTCTGGTTTTTTTTTTACAGTTATCTCTAAATACACAAAAGGAGTGTTTTCCTTTACAGCAATGTAACACTTGAATAGTCTTATAAAACAATATAATCACCCTGGCTAAGCAGTAATGTTACCAAATCTATCTATAGACCCCTGGTATAGGTAAATTTAAGAACAAATGACACAACTATTACAAGCACCTTTTACATGGTTGTGAACAATTGCTTCTCTGAAAATGGATTCAGATGTTTGCTTTTTTCTTTTTTAAGATGCTCTGTTGGTTCTTTGCTGGAAATAAAAATTTCACTCTGAGAGAAGTAGTTCAAAACCTCCCTTGCTCTTCTTCTGTGTTGGGTGGAATTGTGTCCTGAAATTATAAAGCAGGACCTTGGGTAAGAGTCTCTGTGCAGTTACAAAGCTGAAGCAAGAGAAAGAGGAAAAAAAGAGACAAGATGATTAAAGGGTTTTCTTAAGAATATAAAAAATACTTAGGATCAAGAGAAGTCCATCATGTTATCTACCAAATCCAAAATTCATACCTGCAAATGATTATGTGGTACATGGATCATAACATCTGTGTATGCTGTGATATGGCAAAATAAAAAAACAGTGTACACACAATCACATGATACGTAATAAATTGATTACTTTATGAAAGAAATAATATGACAGGACCGTTGGTTATTCAAAAGACTGCACCTGGTGACTAAGTGTCTTTTATGTTCACTTTTCTTAAGCCCCCTTTTACTCGTTAGCTCACAAAATGGAAATACCTTTAACAGGATGAACCATTGGACACTACTTGTTCCTGAATTATTTTCTTTTCTGCTCTAAGATATTTGCTTCACTTGGCTGGCCTAGGAAATACGAACTGGATGTGTCTCTCATTGCTCAGGCCACAAACAGCTGATACACAAGATTTATAGTGTGTCTGAAAAGGGGAAGAAAATCTTCTGAAAACCTTGAGGAAAAAATAATGGAGCAAATATAGAAACTGTGAACACTGTAAAAATGTATTAATAATGGTAAGAGCAATGCCACTGAGATAAAACTTTCAATTTTCAAAGTTATTTTGACAGAAAAATATGAGATTTTCTGAAAGTTTTATGAGTTCTACAAACAGTAGAAATGTTTAAATGTATGGAAAAAAGCAATGTAAAATGTACAACAGAAAGGTGGAAATCATTATAGTTAAAATTAGTGTGCAATTTCTGCTATGGGAGTTTTAAAACAATTTAAATCTTAGGCTTGAGGGAGCTTATATATTCAATTTTTCTTCCTGATTACAATGTGTTTCAGAAAATGTGAGCAAAGAATGGAAACATATTCTTTAGCTGTTCAAAGAAACAATAAGGAGCTTATTTCATTGCTCGAGTTGGTATATGTAATATTTATCTTTAAATATACCTAGGGTCATAGGCTCTGAAAAATTACTCATAGATTTCACAAAAGTATTTTCTAACAAATTCCTTTATTCTGAGTATTTCTATCTCTTTGAGTTACCTTAAAGGAACAGTATTGTGCATATTTCCTAAAGAAGATCACAATAGCATACAAAGAGGGGAAAAAAAGAGGGTAATTTTAAAAAATGCTTCCTTTGCCTGTGTATGTGAACAATTATACCTAGTGCACTTGTCTGCATTCACCTCTCCTAGGGGAGATTAAAAACATGCAATATTTCATTATATGAACACATTTTCTGACTTAACACTGTAGAGGGATCACTTATACTTCTAATAAATCCATTCCTGTTGTCTGACTTATGCTTCTCATCTATTTAGACTTGACGATCCCAGAGGTCTCTTCCAACCTGGCTGATTCTATGATGATTCTATGATTCTATGATGTAAATATAATTCACTACAAAAAAAATGTGCTAAAATAAAGCAATACTCATTTTAGTGACCGAATGGATGTGAATACGAGGGGGTAATGAAAGCTTACATCACTGAGTGTGAACTGCAAGGGCTACATACAGCACACAGAATGAGATGTCAACACCCATAGGATTTCATCATTGATTTCTAGTGATAACTTCTTCAGAATTTAAAGACTATCCTAACAAAAGTATATTATTTATTTTTTTACATGAAGTCACAAACTACTAGAATAAAAAAATTAAATTACTGTCTTCTAATCAAAGGTAAATGTCAAATCAGAAAATTTAGACCAAACAGAACTTCTTCCTTACTAAACACTCAATAAGAAGTCTAAGTATATCTTTCATTGGTGTCCTTGCCCCTTCTCCCATATTTTGGCTATGCCTTATTTTTTTTTTTTTACTCTTAAAAATAATAAAGCATCTCTTCCATTGCTCTGGAAAAACACTGCACAATCATCAGAGAAAACTGACTGTGCCAAGGAAAGCTGCATCAAAATATTGCAATATAATATTTTATGTTTCTCAAAATACTCCCAGATGTTTAAAATAAAGGAAAAAAACCACATTTTTTCCATGTAAGATATTAACGTAATTGTGTAAAAGCAGTAGGTTTAAGATATCCAGAGAAAAACTGAAATTTTAAAATCAGTGATTTTCTCTAAAATCTAACACTAAAATGGTTACTGAGCAGAGAATGTGTTTATTCCTCACATCATTACAACTATTTCAGTGATAATCAATTTTGCAAAAGAAAAACAAGCATAAATTTTAACAAGACTGCTGTTAACTGTGCTGGAAAAAAACTAAGACATCAAAACCTTACTGCTAAAGACTGGTCTAATTAATGGGCCAATTTCATTACTACAGGTTTTCAAATCTGTTATATTAATTAAGAAACAAAAGGAGACAAATGGCCTGCAAAGAGACATGCTTGCCTTCTGGCCTGCAAATGAGCACTGGCAATCTGTGTAATCAATACCAAGAAACTCACTGGAATTAATGCCCAACCTCACAGCTTTCTGCACCAGCTCCTTCATTTACCTGACCTTTCAGGTAAATGTATCTTGTGCTTATCAAATGACTAACTTGCACCTTTCATTACTTTAATCACTGGCCTGAAAAAAGTATGTAAATTTCAGCCTTTCTAAGACCACAGTTTGATATATCCATAATTTCAGTATAGAAAAGGTGTGTCAGAATCTTGATGGCTGGGAAATGGTCAGGTCTTAGGAAAACTAAAATTATATTTTTCGCTCTGCCAGCTCTAGCAGTAGTAGGGCTGATGCTTAGTGTGCCCCAGAAGAGACTTTACATGTTATGTATAACACTTCCTGATATAAAAGACACATACACTTGGCTTGAATGGCAATAAATGTAAAAGCCATGATTCAAACAGAGATGTGCGAATCAGGAAAGTAGAAGTTCTTTAAGTTTGCATGACAACCCTCTCCAACACTCCCATATCCTTTTCCGCCATGCAGCTTTCTAGCCTCTCTGTCCCAAGCCTGTAGTGTTGCATGGGGTTGTTGTGACCCAAGGGCAGGACCTGGCACTTCATTTTATTGAACCTCATACAATTGGGCTTGGCATATCGACCCAGCCTTTCCAGATCTTCTCTAGATCCTTCTTAGAGATGAGGGAGTTTTACTTTCAGACAATCAAACACGTAAAAACAAGAAATAGCCTTTTTCTTTACCCCCATTTTGAGTGGCACAGAAGTCTGCACTCTCTAGAACCTGCTTGTATACTCAACTGCCCATGAAAAGGGAGATCTGTCACACCAAGCTTACCAGAAGAAGTCTAAAACGAGAGCTTCCTAAAACAAGAAAATAATGCACAGGTTCTTCTAATAACACCAATCTAGAAGTATGAATGGGCAAATTGGTTTGAATAAAATAAGAAAATCTCAACTGTTTTATAAAACTAAATGAGCTTTCTTGAACTTCAAGTTACCAGAAACAAGAAGGAAAAAATCCGGAAAAGCAATAAAAACATCTGCTTTAGTAAAACTTGCTAAAAAAACTGTAGAACCAACAGATTTTTTTTTAATGAAGACTACGAACAATCTAGCAGCTTCTTACTCTCAATTAGTCATACCCAAAAGGGTTAGTTTTGATACAGTAAATATAAGTGAGACCAAATTTCAGGTAAACTTTCCCTCTATGTTTCATATACATAGATGTGTCTGTGAAGTGAGGGCATGTCATTCCATTGATACTAGTGAATTTAATGATGGAAAATCAATCAGGGCTCTTTCTTTTGTTTGTTTGTTTGTTTTGTTGTTTCAGTGGTATTTTGTTTCCTTAATTTGTTGTTGTTGTTTTATTAGTAGTAGTTCAAAGCTGTGCCGGGGAGGTTGGAACTTGCCATTAAGAAGTATTTCTTTATTGAGAGTGTGGTCAAACACTGGGACCACACTAGAGAGGTGGTTGATGACCCAAGTCAGTATTTAAGATGCTTTTTCAACAATGCCATTAACAACAAGTTTCAACTTTTGGTCAGCCCTGAATTGGTCAAGGAGTTAGACTAGGTGGTTGTTGTAGGTTCTTTCCAACTGAAATATTCCATTCCATTCTAATCTAAAAGTAAGCATTACAAGTTTTTATATAAAAATAAACATTAACCCCTCAAACACTAATTTATCATTATTGTATAAAATTAATGAATTATACCCCCAAAACCACTAACTCTGGAAAAAATTTGTTAAGACATTATTTGGGATAGCTAAAGGTCAGGAATCACATTATGGTCAAGAATGGTCTCTAGAGAACAGCATCTTGAAAGCTTGAGCTCATGATCCCTTAACCCTTTGCAAGCCTCTTGCAAATGGAACATAACTTTAATCAGGGATTCTGCGTATGCATCTTCTTGATCTTTCTCTCCTCTCCAGAATGTAATATAAGGCTTGATATTTATGTAGAAAATGCCAATATTATTTCTTTAAATTTGCTATGCGATATACTTCACACAGAAGTACTATATGACACTTGCAAAAACAATTAATATGTTGAAATTATAGTGTTCTCCCTATCTTTAGTCACATGCTCCTATATTGTGTACAAAGATTAATATTGGATAGAATGAGCAATGGAAGTTTTGATCAAGAGAATAACAAACTAAATTCAAACCACATCTTTTATCCATCCTCATGTGGAGTCAACAATTCCCAGCACATCCTGCTTTTCACTCATAATATTCTCTTCCATTTTCACAGCAGAACTCCTGAGTTCACACAATATACTCAAAGGCAGCACATGACAGAATTACTTCATTATTTTATTAAAACATATCCTAAACATTTGCTGTAAAACTTGGTTATTTTTGTAGAGATCTTGTAATCCCAAACTACTGAAATTAAAAATATGCTTTTTCATCTTTTTCAGCAATTTTTTACCTTCTTTGTTCATCAAAAAGCATTTTCCCTGGTGAATTGGCCACAGATGACTCATGCCTCTCGAAGATATTTAACAGAAAGATGCCAAAGCAGCTTACACTTTCCAATACAAAAAATGATGATAAAATTCCAGGGTTGAGAGCACTCAGAGATTCTAGGGGAAGATATTGCCTGACATACTCAAACAGAAATCCACAGATAGCAGAAAGCAGTTTGTACAAAGCTGAGTTTTCCATAAAGTCACTTGTTCCATTATTGCTCTTTTTATGGAAGGAGATAAAATAAGATCTTCCTTGCATTCACTAAAAAAACAAAGCTAAAACAAGTTAAAGAGTCAGAAACTGACAGTAACAAATTATGTGCCCCCATTGTAAAACATCACTTAGATATTCCATTGATAGAGAATACCATGAGATGCTGCTCGGTTGCTTAATTACATCCAAAAAACCAGGGATCTTCAAACAAGTCAGTAATTATTAAAGTTTCACTCATGATTTATTATTGTTTTGATTATATTGTTTTGACATGTTTTCATTCCAAATGGTAATGAAACTAAAAGAAAAACCACATCTCTGCAGGATTGTTTTTTTTACAGCACATTTTGAAGCTGGGGATTCCAAGTTACTTTAAAAACATACTAAATTCACACTAAAAGTTGACTGCACCTTCCCCAAATTTAGATAAAAACCAGACACAGTGCATGTATAAACTGAGAAACATAAAAGAATCATCGACTGTATTGTTAGGATACATTTAGTCACAATGCTGCAATTAACTTTTTTAAACCAACTTCTTCTAAATAAACAGTTTTCAAACAAAATCTTTTTAAGTTAAATATCTATACTTGAGACAGCACAAGAAGTACAGTAGTAATTTAATGTTGTTTCATGCTTATTGCTTATTTGTGGTGTTATTTGGTACTTATAGCCATGTGTTTAAATATCTTACGTTTCTTAATATCAGTTGGCCAAGAACTGCATAAGGCATTGCAAAAGGTGAGATGGAGACCAACAGCAAACGGACCAGGGACGATTACTTGGAGAGACTTGCATTTATAGAGCATCAGAGAGACAAAGGATCTCACACATGAGTACAAAGTATTTAATACTAATTCTAAAATCTGTTTACAAAAATTAATTTGGCAGCCTACTTTTTTTTAGATTCAACATTGGAAACAGAGCTTGATTAAAACAGTTCAAAAGAGCTAGAAGTCTGAATTCAGTCACTTCTCAATGAGAAAGTTGTTTCGTGATTTTTTTAAAAGAGAATCTGAGCAAAGGAACTGTGTTTCTTTGTCATAATTCAAAGTAATGCTTCTGTTATCAGGCCAGGTCTTACGACTTTGCGAATAACTTGTAGTGCATATATATTCCATTCCTGAGGTCTGGTAGGTAAAATACTTACTATTGCATACACAATATAAAGCCACCTTTCAATATCTGTGAAAAATCAAAAGCTGATAGAAGATTTCACAGGTCACTTGGAACTAATTTATATAATATTGATCTGACTTATAAAATAAGTCAGGTAACACCACAATAGTGGACTAACACTAATCTGTATTCACTGACCACTTCACTTTTTAATTCCTCTCATGAAGTTCTAACATTTTCTATTCTTAATCCTTGAAGCTAAAAAGGGAGAGAATAACAGTAATTTACTAAAGAACTGTCATCACTTTCCTATTTGAGAAAAACTGAGTGAAGTCTGGCATTGAGACAAACCAAAGATGAAAGTAGGCTGATTTGAAATGCAAGGAATAGAACAACAGTTCTATGACAACTTTAGGCAAAATTTACACTTGCCTTGCTTATCCACAAGTGAACATGACTGAATTCCCCAGGAGACTGCATAACTCATATTAGCACCCAGGGAGGTGAATTCCTGTACTTACATGTGAGGCAGTAGATTTAACAACAGCAAAACCCTGTATGACCATTAGCAGTGTGGTCACTGTGTTGTCACAAGGTCTCATCCAGGCAGACCTGACTAATGTTCCACCAAAGAAAAGAGAACTATGTGGACTGTACACCCATCTCACTAAAGTTAAAAGAGAGATTTTAATAAAGCAAGTGGGAAAAGGAGCCTTTCTCTGTATATGCATATATACATTTGGAGCACTGGAACTGAATTATAAATCAAAGATGTATCAGTAAAATGTCATAGCAAGAAAGCGTGCTATAAAGTTGTGTCTTTTCAATAAATCAGAGACTAGGGAGACTAGGGACTTTTTGCTAGTGAGGAAGTGACTAAAATATCAGCTAGGGATGAAAAATATAGCTCTTTATCACTACAGACCTCACATGTTAACTGACATTTTTTCAACACCCCGTCTAGCCTGGTATGCTGAGTAATCCAGATCCCCTCTGAAGCTAGACTTTTACTTACAGAAGGATATTTCCGTTCATCCTATTTTTCCCTCTAGTTTTTTATGAGTATTCTAAAGAACTTATTTGTAATGAAATATCCCAGTCTCTACTACTCACTTTGTTAGAACCTTTTTGGTTTAGTGTCTTCTTCCTACAAAGCTGTTCAAGCATAAGAGGAAAGAGGACTGATTTCTTCCTTGATGTTTGCCTTTTTTGCCTGTCTCATCTCTTGCTTCCCCCCGCACCTCCCCCAAATACTTCACGAAAACAGAATTCCAAAGGCAACTCCACCTGCACAACTGAAGAAGGCACTGGAATCCCAGGCTAGCTCTATAAGTGAATACTAAAACACATGGGTACTAATATCAAGAGAGTACGTATGAAACCTTGAATTCTCTGTCATAATACATCAAGAGTATCCATTAATTCATATAAACAAAGTAAAATACACTGTCAGTAGCTAAGATGTGTTCCCCAAGATGCATACTCATTGAAACCTTTCACCAGTTTGGCTGAAGTAATAGGAGTGGCAATGCCTGAGTTTTCAGAAGATCAAACTGTCACCTGACTGCAACAACTGTAGCTTGTCTGGTTTACAAGGAGGCCCACTTTATTTTACTCTTATCTCTGCTAGGTTTGCCACACATTCCCATTGCCTCGCTACCCCCTGCCTATAACACAAATGTTCATCAGCTCCTAGGCATCTTTGGATCATACATGTGAACAAAACTATCTCTGAATCTTCTCCAGTGCACTGGTACACTTAATTCAGATCCTAGTGGTCTGCATCATTTCCTTTTTTATATACAATACTATCTCAGACTCTTTCCCCAAGACATTCTTCTGAAAACGTCTAACTTTCAAGTTACAGTGCACCTCCCTCAAATGTTCTTCAGTGTTTATGATCACTTTCTGATTTAATGGTTTCATGTGTCTGAATTATACTGGTCAAATAATTTTCCAAGTAAGCAGCACTACAAGATGCTCTTCTTTGTGTCCATCTGGTAGGAAAGAACAGTCTGGTGTATGGACAGAGCAATGTCAAAGAAAAGAGCCTTCTGTCAACACCAATAATTTCTGGGTTTACTTACTCGGACACCATATCCATAATATTCCAGACAATGCAATTTTAGGCTGACTGGCTTTCTTCCTCCCCAGAGAATTCAAACTAGAGTTGTCTTTAGTTTTATGTACAATTCTTTATGCAGAATAATTTATGCAAAATGTAGGGATATCATATCCTTGAAAAGAATAATTTGATTTCCTGGTAACATATAAGGAAGTTTAAGATTGAAACTTTCAGTGAAAATTTTTTCAGAGAGTTATCTTACCTGTAGAGCATATTGGTTTTTAGCAAAAGAAATTAAAATTCACTTTTTCTGTTCTGGCAGTTCCTGAACAACTCACTAACTGCAATGACTTCTTTATCATGGACTTATCCAGACCAATAGGTTGCAAAACTGGAGAAGTTTTGATTGAGTGACTATACTAGAAAGTACTTTGCAACTATTTACAAGACAGAGAACCTGAGCAGGAATTTTTTGATACTAAAAATAAGTTCTGGAGAACATCACAGTATCTAAGTGTGGTTCACCTTGGCTGGACTCCAGGTTCCCACCCAGCCACTCAATTACTCCCCATCCCAACTGGATAGGAGAGAGAGAACAAGACGGAAAAGGACTCGTAGGTTGAGATAAGGCAGTTTATAAAGCAAAAGAGTAAGTTTGCACGAGCAAAAGCGAAGCAGAAAATAACAAGGATAATTCTCTACTTCCCACTAGTAGGCAATGTCCAGCAACTTCCTGGGAAGCAGAGCTTCAGCAGGCAAACACTGTAAACAATGACTGCTGCCACTTCCTCCCCTTTCCCTTAGCTTTTATATCTGAGCTGACACCATATGGTATGGAATATCCCCTTGGTTAGTTTGGGTCAGATGGCCTACTTGTGTCCCTTCTCAGGATCATGCCCTCGATGGGGAAGGAATGTTGGAGAGACAGTGCTGATCCTGTGTCAGCACTGCTCAGCATAGCCACACCACTAGTATATTATAAAAGCTTTTCTAGCTAACAATGTAAAACACAGCACTGTGGGAGCTGCTATGGGGATATGAACTCCATCTCAGCCAGACCCAATACACTAAGTTAGTGCATGTCCAAGTGCATGCTCATTTCTGAAGGTTACTAGAGAATGACAATGTCACTTATACTGAAACTGCTCACAGAACGTTGAGGAGAAAGTAGTTAAGACAGTGATGAAACATATTCCTTGGGCCAAGTACTGCACGTCTACATGTTACGGAAATTTAATGGGAACTGAGCTGGTAGGAAGACTTCCAGTCTAGTTGATAATTTAAAAAAAATCCACAGTAAATAATGATGAATATTCTCCCCTCTAGCCCACCATGATATTCTGAAACAGATCATCTTAGAAACTACTTTGATAAACACCACTTACAGAGAACAGACAAAACAATGAAGCCACTGCATATCACTGTACCGCCAGCTATCTGTAATGCGTACAGTCAGAATTTCTGACATACCTCAGAAGAAACAAGGTATTTTGGAAATACATTACCGTGTTTATGAGATGTAAAATGTCAGCACAGCACCATACACCACTGCAGCACACAAATGTGTAAAAATATAATGTATAATTTCCCTTGAAAGCGCTAATTTGCATGCATAGATACTTCAGTTGCGGTAGGAGGTCTTCTCTATCCGAGCAGAAATATGGCTCAACCTCAGTGGTATGGAATTCTTTGGTAAACTTTATAACCTCATCCCGAACTCTGGCTGTCAGTAAATAGCTTTTCAGAATGACAGTTTAAATCAAGAAAATGTCACATGCGTATAGTAGCAGGTCTAATTTTGTCTGTAAATTGATGCCTGCGGTTTTCAGAAACACAGTAAATTGCTGGCGATTTACAATGAGTCTCGTTGCAAGGATAACTTACTTTTGCACATTTAACAAAACAGTCTTAAATTATTCATGCACATCATTCAGTGTTTGAGCAATTTTAAGAGTCATTGATTTTAGGAACCTGAAAATCCGACTTTTTACTCGATAAACATAAATCTTATATTTGACTTTTGCTTCTCAAATAGAAGACTGAAAGTCTATCCTGGTACATTTTAGGACTCACTCATCAAGCATAAATAGTCATTTATTTTTTTTTTTTTTAAACACCCAACAAATACAATGGTTTAGACTGTCTTTGTATAGTGCTTCAGGGTCACTGGTATCTACAACATGGTGATCCAGAACACTACAGCACCCATGTCCCTTTTAAAAACACAGTGAAGTCAAGGTTGTCTTCCATGAGTCAAATACCTAAGCAATGGCTGTCTGGAAAGTGAGGGATAAAAGAAATACACAGAGGTAAAATACACAGCTCGTTGTGAAAAGCAATGGCATGTGTTGGTGAACAGTACTTTATGGAAAAAGAGCATCACAGCAAACTTTCTTCTACCTTGGCAGATGGATGAGGTGGGACTGCAGATGGAAGAGGTATGGTCTATTTAAGGAAGGACACAGTAGGAGAAGTCCTGAATACACACTCTGCTGCCCTTCCCAGCATTGCCACTGAGGCAACGTCTTCAAAGGAGAAGCTCCATCCTAACCCATGAGAGGCCTGTGTGAAACCTGTGACTGCATTGCTGAAAACACATTGTTGATGTCAAGTTAGCATTACATCACTGCCCTCCAGAGGTCTTCCTCCTCAGAAAAGGAAACAAAACCCACTCTCTCCTTTATGGTTACTTTGCACACAAGAGTATTGCTTTTCATTAAATAAATGACTGAGATAACATGGTAAAATTTTTGTCTAATCTGTATGATCGGGTTTTCAATGCATTTGCCTTTAGCCATGTCAGTTCATACCATCTCAGCAGAAAGTCAAGAATTTTGAAATTTTAACAACATTTCACAAAATGAAAACCTACTTCTTTCACCTAAAAATGGTATCTACCAACAGCCATAGGCATAGAATAATAATACCATAGGCAGCAAGTACTGTGCAAGTATTGAAATACTATATTTTGTTTGCAGTACTGTGATTAGTTATTATGTAATACCTTTTGTTCATCATCTTGCAACTTGTAAACCCCTGTGGTTTCTTCATCTACAGTGCAACCTGAATTAAACAGCCACTCAGTGGACTGACAAAATAAACTATTAAGGCAAGTGGAATTACAAGTAAAATGAAGTGATAATTCTGCTAGAAAGAACATAAGCCTGTGAAATATTAAATCATACTTATTCGATGCACCAACTTATTTTACTGTTGGCAAAACACTTAAAAAAAGGAATACATTTATATTTCCATGTTAATAAAGGGACTCAAAATGCAAGTACTAAACTAAAAGACAAGCTATGTCAGAAAGATTATTTATTACACTGTTCACAGTCTTAGTGACATGATGTAGCGGGACAAACTCTAATGGCTGTGCCACATAACATAAGAAGCAAAATATTGTGAACTCTTTTTCACACAAACCTAATACTAATACACTACTAATTTCTTTACCCCTGAATCCTACTGGGGTTCTAAGGATGGCTTTAATACTCAGTGATTTTTATTCTATTTTATAAGGAGCATATGTTTTTTAAAACACTCAATATTTCAGAAATGGACTGAAATAGTAAACTAAGGCAGATGTTTGCTTAAAAAAAAAAAGAAACATTAACACAAATTTCACACATCTACATATCCTTCTCTGACTTTTTCTGACTTAAATTCCTTGAATTTCTCTCACCTCATGTTATGTATTGGGAGAAGTTACAAAGCAAAAGCACAACAGAATCACGGAAGAGTTGCCACAGTAACATATACAAGATCAATACAAGAAAATGCAACCTAGATGACTTGAAAAGGCTGTTAAGAGATACTATTAGACAATGTTGTAATGTGCAAAATATACAAATGGAATAATATAGATAGGCCAATACATGAGCAATTATTTAATACATTGTATATCAAATCTTAGCATTTCAACTTTATTGCACAGGACAAGATTTTTGTACTTGACGAATTCTTAGGGTTTGTTTTAGCTTTTATATTAAAGCCCCCTCCTCTTCCCAAACTTTATATATGAGAAGGGGAGAGGTCTATGGATCGCCTCTTATTTTAATGCTGATTCTGCAACTACTTAAATGCATAGTAAGCAAGTGAGTAATCTTATCGAGTTTAATGAGATTACTCATGCATTTTAAGTTAATTTTGTGTCTGAAACAACAGAAAAAAACCCCATACAGAGATCTAAGTAGTAGGAATACACAATGTTATAGGACAAGAACCACTGTAATTTGCACACACCACCCACGTGCTTTAGGCTATAGTAGCTCATTGGGTGTGTGATGCTCTTGTCGTTCTGAAGCAGAGGTTGTGCATATTAAGAAGACAGGAAAGACTTCTCAGTGAAGGAAAAAAGAAGAATACAGACAGAATGGCTGTAGAAGCTTTAGGTGAACGGCACATGGAGTTTCAGGGGTTAATAAGTCAAGGACTATTCCAGGTTCATAACTGTGATGCTTGGATGAAGGACAGAGACTGTGATGCAATAAAAAATTATCTCTTTCTCTGTGGTCTTTTCTGGTCTCTGGTCTCTGGTCTCTGGTCTCTTCTGGTTTCACCTAAAGACAACAACTATAGAGTTTCTAATGAGAGGTTACAGTAATGTTTCTCTCTGTAGAGGAAGTAGACAGCTCCTTCTGTCCTCTATTCTGGTTACCTATTTTTCATGTGTAACAGCACAGATATACAAGAATTTAATTATGAAAGATTTATCCTTTGTGGTAAAAAAGCTTTCAGTGTCAGGCAAACAAACACACACATATACCGATTGTGTCAGCCTGTTCCTCAAAAAAAAAAAAACAAACAAACCAAAACCAAACAAAAAACCAAAACCAAAATAAAAATGGAGAGCAGTTTTCTGTCAATATAAATTAGAATATATATAGTAGAGAATCTTTAATGAAGAAAAATAAGTCAGGTAGAATCCATGCTAGCAAGGTTAACGACAGTAAGGAATTGTTCATTAGGCTTATTAGGAACAAGAGAAAATATAGAGATGACCTAGACCCACTAATAGATGTTTACTGTGAATTCTTTAAAGAGGCAAAAAAAGGCAGACACCTTTAATACATGCTTCTGTTCTTTTTTCTTAGTAAAGAACAATGACAAGAGGAAGAAGAAGCATTTTTTAAGCTTGGTAAGAGATCTACCAATTTCTAAATTGTATGCAGTCTTTAGGCCTGGACAACTTGCAATCACACAAAAGCTTTGAATGTTGAGATCCATGAATGCAAATAAGTTAATTTTTAAAAAATCTCTGGAAGTGCATGAGAATGAATAATTTTAAAACCTATATAAGGTTCAAAAAATGCACATGCATTGTTTCAAGGACTGTTAATCTATCTTTAGTCCCAAAGTAAACAGAAGAAAGATGACTTAAAAACAGATGATTGAGAAAAAGCAAAAGCAGCATAATTTATGTCTGTCAATAAAATATCTTAAGACATTAGGATCTGTTAAACAAACTCAATTTCATTGCTTTAAGAGGTAAAAGTTGAGTTGATAGAAGCAGCTGCGAGAAAATCTTAGACATCTATAAGGCATTCACAAAACATTCCTACTGAAAAAAATTGAACGGCAGTACATTTTAATGGACTGAAATTTAAATAGATTGAAAACTAGCTAATTAACATAGTTATCAATGGAAAATCATAGCTGAATAAGAGTCTTTCTAGCAGGACTCCCTTGGGATTGATGTAAGGTCTGATGTTATTCAACATTTTCAGCAGTGATCTAGAAGTACATACAGAATCACTGCTTGTAGTGGATATATTTGTAGATGACACAAAGAGAGGGAGGAGGGTAAATAATGAAAAGGCAGGCAGCTGTACAGGGCCATCTGGACTACTTGGTAAGCTGGGATCAGCAAAACAAAATCTGTTAAACTATAGGCACAATCAAAATTATATAGCCTGGAGGCAGGAGATGCAAGTCATGTCACAGATCTGTAAAATGCATTATAGAAAACAAAAATGTTTGGATAAAAGTTAATATGATCCTGGAATACTTAATCAAGCTACCTAGTTGCACATGTGAAAAGTGGTCTTAGACATTTAAAAATTAATATCCTAGGATACTGATGGCCTTACTATCATCTAGGAACATTTTAAAACTCTCTAATAACCTTTTAAAACCCTCTAACAACCTGTTAAAACCAAATGCTTATTTCATGTATTACAACCAGGTATGTGTCCCAAGCATATTTTTAAGATGTAGACGTTTTCACAAATATTAGCATGTTTTCAAGGAAAATGATACCACAACATGATTTAAATTTCTTGTAGGCAATTGCAGCTTTAAAACTATAATATAAAGTATATTTTTACCTAATCGGGTAGTCAATTGATTCATAAGAGTAAAATATATGCAAAAAAACCTAAAATAGATAAAAAATATCAAGAAGTACTAATTAAAAAATTATTATTAAGAAATTTATATCACTCTTTTTTCCAAAATAACTATTTACATAGACAGTGCTAATTTTGCAGGGCACAAAGTGTCTACATGCCTACAACATTTAACAATAAAAACAGTTATTTTATGTGAAAAGCAAGACATAAGGATGGAAGATACCCTGAAGAAAATCATAGCTGAAACTCAGGGTAGACATGAAAATGTTCCTAACAAATCATGAACAATTCTAAAGTTAAACAATGTACAAGTGTATTTGAGATGAAGATTTAGTGAAACGCAGTTCCTTCACAGCTGGACGTGTACATAGCTTTTTTCCTCACTGACTAGTCTTTTATCCAAGAGACCACCTTTGAAATGAAAACAGTAAGAAGCTCTTGTGAATGCCCTGGTAACAGATAAAGAGAAGAAACATCATTTAGTAAAGATGAGATGGCTAAAAAGGAAAATAAACTGTCCTGGCAAGTTAGCCAATAGTTTGGTCATTTCTGATCAAACTGAGGAAAACTGAATGAAATGAAAGCTGAAAAAAATTAAAATATTATTGATAATTCACAGAAAGTAATCGCAAAATTAATCAATAGTGTCATATCTGCTACAAATAAGTAATTTCAGGTTTAGGAATAACATCTATGCCCCTTGCTACAGACTAGACAGAGGTTTCAGCAGACAGTTCAGCGAGTTCAAACCATCTGAGGATAAAAAATGCCCAGGCCTTCAAACATCTTTGAGATAAACAAGGAAAATCTTCAGCCAATACTCTCAAATCAAACTTGAGCTCTTGATCTACCAAAGGAGGCATTAAAAAATAAAAAAAAAAGAAAGAAAGGATAAAATGAAAGAAGCTGCTTCCAAGCAGGCAGAACAGTAACACAATAACACAGAGCAGTAGTTCTTAGCAGATGGGTATAACATATCCTCCCCCTTCAACGAAATAGCTCTTCCAAAACAACATATTAAAGAACTTGAACAGATTCTTTAAAGATATAAGTAGAGAGGGAATCTAAGTGTACAGAATGCAGTGCTGGTATAACACAATCAAATTACTCACAAGCAGCATTTGCCCTTGGAAGACAGTGTTAGTCAAGCACTGCTACCATCACTGTGATTTCTTTTCCAGCATTTCTGCCTTCCCCATTTGAATGAATAGGTCAGGAAGACCCTGCATTATTCCTGGTATAGTAAAGCCACTCTGACAATAAACTTCCTAGCAAAACAAAGGGCAGAAGGGCAGCTAAATCCCCAATAGGATTCTCTCACTCTTTCCCCATTAATCCAAACAGAAGAAGTCTGTTCAAAGGAATTCTGATACTCATGAATAATAAATTCAGTCACATCATCAACATGAGCAAGAAATTTCCCTGAAGGACAGCTGAAAAATAAAGAGAGTACAATGATCTAGACAAGGAACAATCCCTCCAATTCCCTTGTGCAATTGAAAAGGAGTTCTCAAAACCCATTCACCTTACAGAGGTTAAATAAATTATTACATGGAAACCAAATTTAGGAGGTAAACTTGCTCCAAGATTCAAACTGCAAATACTAAGAGACTATTTTCTATGACCTTACAGAATCAAAAACCTTCTTCTAATTAAGACAGATTAACACAACACAAACATTAAGCATTTTATAAAAGAAGAAAAGATTGCCAAAACAGACACGTTGAAAATTCATAACCTTCATACTCAAGGTTATGTTATTGAACTAACTAGAGGTTTTTTTGTTTGCTGAAGCCTTCAAAAGTAATGAATACCATGAGTAAAGGTAGGGACACTGCCTTTATTGTTCACCAAGAAAGAACCACTCAATAGGAGCTGAAGCGCAAAACTTCTTTCTTCCTGATACTCTTTTGAAATATGACAGTGTTTGTAAAAATCAAAGGCAAAATTACAACACCAGACACCTGGACCAAAGTAATTTATGGTGGATATTAACTCAGAAAGTTCAAGATTACGCACGTCTAATGTGCCAAGACATTAGAAAAGAGTAAAGAACCAGGAAAACTCTTAATGGATACAGAGGATCTATGTAGTTTCCAAAATCTCCTTTGTTGTTAATGTAGATCTGTAATCAAGCTTGTATCCTTCCTTGCTTTTCCTCTAAATTAGAATTCACGAATCCCAAAGGATGTAAGTAGAGTTGCTTGTATGACATCAAGAGAAGATGAGCAATCACCAGCTTCTTATATTATTTTTCCAAGTCAAAGGTAGGTCCATATTAACACATCTATCTAAATAATATCTACAAGGGGATCTGGACAGGCTGGATTGATGGGCTGAGGATAATTTTATGAGGTTCAATAAGGTCAAGTGCCAGGTCCTGCCCTTGGCAACAACAATCCCAGGCAGTGCTACAGGTTGGGGGCAAAGTAGTTGGAAAGCTGCTCAGTGGAAAAGGACCTGGGAGTGCTGGTCAACAGCCAACTAAACATGAGCCAGCAGTGTGTTTGGGTGGCCAAGAAAGCCAATGGCATCCTGGCTTGTATCAGAAATAGCGTGACCAGCAGTATCAGGGCAGTGATCGTCCCCCTGCACTCAGCACTGGTGAGGTCGCACCTCAAATCCTGTGTTCAGTTCTGGGCCCATTACTACAAAAAAGACATTGAGGTTCTGGAGTGTGTCCAGAGGAGGACAATGAAGCTGGAGAAGGGTTTGGAGTGCAAGTCTTATGAGAAGTGGCTGAGAGAGCTGGAAAAAAAGGCTCAGGCCAGACCTTATCATTCTCTACAACTACATGAAACAAGGTTGTAGCAGGTGAGAGTTGGTCTCTTCTCCCAGGTAACAAGTAACAGGTAAAGAGAGGAAATGGCCTCAAATTGTCCCAGAGGAGGTTTATATTAGATATTAGGAAAAATTTCTTCACTGATGGGGTTCTCAATCCTTGTAACAGGCTGCCCTGCTTCCACCTGGAAGTGGTGGAATCACAGTCCCTGGAAGTGTTCAAAAAATATGTCGATGTGGTCCCTGGGGACATGGCTTAGGGTGGACCTGGCAATGTTAGGTTAATGGTTGGACTTGACGACCTTGGATGTCTTTTTGAACCTTAATAATCTAATGAGTCTTTGATTATGAAGTCCCATAAGAAGCATGTAGAATGCTTAAAACTACCATGAGATTCAGCATCATAATTTCTGGGATAAACTTTTTCAGATTCTACTATCACAAACAATAAATCCTCTGTACTTTCATCGAGGTCTCAGGCTGTCTTATGTGCAAATTATTACAAAAAACTTACTTAAAATTACATTTTCTTCCTAACAAGAATTGTCTTCAAATGGAAGAAAAAAACCCCAGCAAGCAACATATGAATCAGTGTGAAACTCCCTTCAAAACAGTAAAACTCTTTTCAAACTGGACATGGAGTGCCAATATTTATTAGAAGACTTATGAAATGACAGATTTCCTCATAACTGGGAAGAACTCCTTACTTGGCCAATGTAGGAACTAAAATTGCAAAGAATAAACTACTTCAGAAAAAGCAGTGTATAGAAATTATTAACAAAAAACATAAATTTGACCTTAGCAGGCAACAAATAAAGCCTGCACTTGCACTAAAAGAAGTATACTGCCTTACATAAGGGTCAAAATCTGTACACAGCACTCACTCTTCTCAGTATTTAGACACTTGCTGGACAGACAGCAGATGTGTTTGATCCAATGTCTAAACAAGAATATGATTAAAGAAGTTATCAAAATATCTTTCATTGCGGTTTTTCATGACATCATGTTTGCAAAGACAAAAATCAAATCTCACCAACAGTCTTCCCATTTCTACAAAAGGAACAAATTAATCACTACGAAACAGATTCAAATGCCAACAAGTAGATAAAATAATATCCTGGGCAATAAAACCTAGGTTCACCCTTACATGCAGATGAGTGTGTCATACTTGCTTATAGCCAAACCACAACTCAGGGAAATTTCCCTTTCTCACTTCATGAACAATTCAACTTATGTCACAAACATAAGGTTAGAATAGATGACTAGATAGTTCTTCCTGCCCTTATATTCTCTTGTTCCTTATTCTGTATGTTCTTGTTGTACGTGTAAATACCCAGTCCTTTTTCAAGCATTGCTGTGTGCTTCAGGCACAGATATACCATAGGTACTCAGGATTTACCTCTCCGTGTCACTGGCCAATGCATCATGCATTCCTGAATCACAGGACCGAGTTCAGACTGGGACTGCATTCTTATTTCTTTTTCATATCCAAAGGTGTCTTTGCAGAAATTTTGCAAGCTACTTGAGTTACTTATCTTCTCATTGTGAGGCTACGTTTTAGGGGGTTTTCTCCCTTTTAAAAATCTTCAAGATCTTGGAAATTAAGCCGATGAACTCAAAGAAATATGCGTGTGATGTTTTCATTAACAGATTTGTCTGTGTAGCTCTTAGCTAACAGATATGATATACCCATTATTCCCAAAGCCGCGGAGATGGACTTCTACGTCGTTCACGCCGTGGAGATGGACTTCTATGCCATTCACGCTGTGGGGATGGACTCCTGCGTCGTTCGCAATACCCAGTGGGTGGAGGTAGTGAGTAATCTTTCGCGTGCTGTGATAAGGGCCTCCTCCTCCAATCATTCACACCTCCAAGAGAAGGTTGGGTCTGGAGGGGTAGGAATAATTCTCCCTCCGATTGAGGGGGATGCTTTGGCTCCTTCTTTGCGTCTTTTGTAACCTTGAATGTGTAGTCAGGATATAAATCATCAAGCGACAATATACCACCGGTCGTTTGTACTGTTGCTTTCTTTTCTCTTGATACTGCTCTATATTCCTTTGGGCGTGCCCCTAGTTCTTTTGGACGTGTTCCTTCCTGTGTAGCCATTTCTTCCTCTCTGGCAGCTGCTTCTTCTCCTCCAATCGCTCCTTCCTCAGTCACAGCCACTTCTTCCTCTCTCGCAGTCGCGCCTTCATCTCTTGCTGTTGCTCCTTCGCCCGTTGCTGCCGCTCCTTCGTCCATTGCTGCCACTCCTTTGTCCACTATGTCTTGTGTGGATTGGATAGGTTCTTCTGTTCCTTCTTCTTCTTCTTCTTCTCTTTCTTCTGTGCGTTCTGGTTGCGGAGATGGGTCCGTAAGTTCCTTGATCTCCCTTACCCACGTCTTCTTCTTCTTAATAGGGGCAACGATGACTTTCCGGTTCTTAGCTTGAGTCCCAGTTCTAGTGGACTTAGTAGAAATGGCATTGACTTCAAGTTGTGTTTGGACCCCAACTTCTGTGGACCTAATAGGGACATCACTGGTTTCAAGTGGCGTGGTTTGGGTTTCTGTGTCAACCTTAACCTTTTGAAGGTGGTCTATGGCAGCTCGGTAAGCATTAGCCAGACCCCAGCACAAAGCGGAGAATTGCATATTCGGATGTTTGTAGGAAAAACACCCTTCTGCCAAACAGTGGGCCATCTCACCAGAATCAAACATTTGTTCTGGTGTGAACTCCCAATTAATGGGGGGTGACACATGTCCTACTAATCTACCGAAATCTCCCCAAGCTCCATGCCACCCGGGGACTGGCCTGTCTGCAGCCCTTTCCAAAGTTCCAGTGAGTCCCTTTGAGGCGCGATCTTTCCTACAAGAGGGAAAGCAATACAATACCATTCTTCCAAGTTTAAGGAGCACTTCCAGTACCTTTATCAATGACAGTACTGTTGTAACAAAATTTATATAGTAATTAGAGCTGATTCTAACCATGGGGATCTCCTTTACCAAACCTTCGATGTCAAAATTAAAGGATGGAAGCAATTCGTTCCATCCATCCTCTAGGTCTGGGCGTCTCCCCATAGGGTAGCCTAAAACAGGTATAAAGATGGCTAGAATTACAAGAAAAATTAATGAAATGGCCATTGTTGTTGTTGTTATTATTTCTTCTTGATCCCAAAACACACCTTTGTTTATATAAACAAAGTTTTCTTGGCTGCTTTCCCAGACTCTGGCAGTGTTCCCAGACCTGTTCCCAAAACAATAGATTGGTTTGCAAAACAACACCGAGCTTGGCTGTCTTCCCGGAAAATGTTTATCAAAACAAGCCAAACTTAACCAAAATATCCCACTTCTGACACCAAAAATGTTGTGCAAGTTTCGAGCTGGCTTCCCGCCAAGCCCCCGAAACTTGACAACAAGGACCCGCTTCCCAGAGAGGGAAGAGAAAAGAAACGACCCAAGCAGCCAAAGCTATAGCAAAAATATATACATATATATATTTTACATATGAGACAGATACACACAATGAGAATACCACACACCACAACTCCAGAAATCCCAAACAGCTCCCCAAAAAGGGAAGAGGGGGAGGGAGAAGGGAGAAGGACAAAAAGGGACAAAGACCGAGCAAGTCAACCAGCCAACTGAAGGCAAACTAGCAAAAATCTCACCACTTCCCTTTGAACAGGCAGGATGGCTGGACACGGCCCAGTGCTCTCCCCTCACGCGTGGCAGATAACAGCAGTCGCTGTAGGCCTCAGCTCCAGATAAGCAAGACCGAGACAGGAACCCATCGTTCTTGAACCTCGCCGGAAAGGAAGAGAGCGAGGTCCCTCCTGCTGGCTTTATTTATACCTCAAGTTACGTAAAGGAATAGCATGGAATACTTTCGTGATCACTTTCCTAGTTCCTTCCTGGTTATAAGCTGGTCTCCAGGAAGGCCTAGAGTGAAACCATCACATTCGATTATTAAAAAAAAGCCACAGAGATATTACCTCAGTCATTTAAACCAATGAAGAAGATAGTGGCCTACCCTGCAAATATCATATTAGAATTTAGCATCAAGTGATTACAGAAGACCATCAATTCTGATTGAAAAACCTATTTTAATGCTGCTTTTTTTATATAATATAATGAACCACTCTAAATGTCACCTGAAAGGATATAAAATTCAATTTTTGCACCATCTGGAATGTACTCCTGATTAAGTTGTTCAGCAATGTGATCGTATCACCTAAACAAACTAATCAACATCAGAATGACACATTTTGCAGTTTCAGTGGCATTTATCTGTGTCCCATTTGTTCCACACAATTTTTTTTCCCAGAATGACCTTATGCTCAAATTGTGCCATGAAGCTAGTGGAATGTTAATTCTCCTTTCAAGAGTAAGCATGTATTTCATTAAATCTTACACGATGCTACAGCTTTACACTGTAGAGTGAAACAGGGTGAACAACAGATTACTTTTGGAACATGAAATTGGGAACATCAAAGTCTGTTCAGCTTAACAATCAGAAAGCCTCTTCAGCTAAAACAGAACCATTTGAGGCTATTTCATTGTTGAAAATTTTGAACCGGAGGAATGTGCACTGATTTCAGTATTAGAGTACTAACAGAGTCATACATTTCTGCTCTTCAATTGCATTTCTTTTTTTTTTTCTTTTTTAAGAGAGCACATATTAAGTCATCTTTTTTAAGTCACTTTTTTTGTCTGAGAAATGTAATTTGCAAATAAAAAGAAAATGCAATTTTCTATAGCTTCATCATTATGAATTCACAGTTCTTAAATAATTCTTCTCTAACTTTTCATGGAAACAGTTATTATATTCTATAAAGAAACTACCACACATAGTTTCTGCTCCTGCACATAATGATGTCAGTTTAACACAACATCAAAAAATACAATTTGCAAATACCATTGAAAGGCACCCCACCAACATGCTAAATCTATGATTAACAGTACCTAACACCAGCCATGGCCAGAGCTATTATTTTGAAGTGATGAAATGTTGTGTCTCTTCAATATTACACTGCATAACTTCACAGTAAATTGGTTTCCAGGTTTATTGCCAAAGTAATTAAAAATTCAAAAGGTGACTGTTTGAACAGGACATTATGGAAAAATGTTAAATACAACTGAACATGGAGATTATTTCTTTTTATGGTGAGAGAGCAGCAGGATGGGAGGAGCAATTTGAAGAAACTGTTTTTTTTTTTTAAAAAAACAACAAAGTGTTACATATGAGAGCTGGTTCAAAGAATGACTGAAGGTCAAAGGGGTTAAAAGAATTTTATGATGCAAGTATTAAAACTTATATTGGGTCTGTTTTCCTTTGCTTTTAGATTAGCTTAACTGTACTTAAGTACTATTTCATTAGAATTCCTCCTTTTTCCATGACAGTGAAGATTCTAGAACATTACTTTTAAAACAATAATTTTTTAAGCCCTCTGGGAATAACAAAGTTGAGAAAGAAGAAGTGAGAGGGTCCAAACCTGAAAAGAAACAAAACCAATCTTTTCATCAGGTTTTATTTCTGCAAGTTGAATTTTACTGGGGCATACACTAGGAAGAGATTATATTTTACTACTGCTATAAACCCAGTAATTTGTAATGTCTATAAATTGAAGAATGCCTACAGCCAATGTTTTAGCACATCTCAGCTGGTAGCAGGTGATGGCATCAGCTGAAGCAAATGAACATGCAGTAGTGAAGAGAATAAGCTAAAAGGTATGTAGTCTCCCAAGAGAGTTGGGGACCAAAAGGAAGTGATGGTGAATCAGAGATGTGTGGGAGGAAATTCTCAGCTGAGCTGTACAGGAATGCATGCACCATGTACAGCAGAGAAGAAATACACTATTTTCACTCTCACTTTGTTCACAGTGAAGTTAATGATTTGTGTTCAGGTAAAAATCCATGAACGGAATAGAAAGCACGTGAGTTTTGCCTGTAACAGAAGTCTAATCTCTACCAGGAGTGAGCAGCAATGACAGCATTGCCTCTCACTTGGTGTCACACAGCTGAATACCAAAACCCCACCTGCTGTCAGCCTCCAAGGAGAGGAGTTCCCTATTTTCTGTGTCCCTCCACACCTGCTGGGGAGAAAAGCCAGAGACACCTCAAACTCCCCAGATAGAATCATGCTCCTGTTAATGTGAGTGAGCTCTTGACTTGATTAAGGTTTTGAGTCTTCAACTTGAACTAATTTTTTAAAATTTAAACACTCCTATCCTAAACCTTACATGGACAATAACTTGGATTTTTCTCTTGACAGAGGCTTGTTTCTATAGACAAAAAATAATGGGCAGAAGAGTAATCTGGTAGTAAGGCTTTGTAACAGCTTTAGATCCTACTCAGTGTGCTTATTATAAAAAAGCTTTTCCTGACCTCCAACCAAACCTTTGCCACATGCTCAGCACACTATTTCTTGCTCTTCTTCCCAGTGGATATGACAAAAATCTGATCACTTTTCTTCACCCAAAAGTCACTTACATGCAAGTAGACGTATGATGACCTACCTTCAGTCTTCTGCTTAGACTAAGGAAGTCCTTTATTCTCCATCTATTGATCTTTCATGTAGGTTTTATGGATGCAGCCAACTTTATCCACAAGCTTTTTGGAGTGGGCAATTCCATAGAGCTACTTATGATGCTAATTGCACCAAAGTAATTGTCTCTGTTTTTTCACTTACATCAGCACAAGTTAGTATGAGAATCACTTTTTCTTTCATATTTTTGGCCCTAAATTCAACCAATGTTTATGCTCTCATTTCACATTCAAAAAAAACACACAAGACCCAGAATATACCTTTACATCTCTATTAATACAAATTAGCATTGGCTCTGAGCTTAACTTACTCCGTTTGAGATGATTAGATATAATTGCACCACAATTAAGGATTGACTGACACGCACCAGATGGAATAAATTGGATTTCAGAAGTAGCCAATATAAAGTCCACATAATTAGCCCTTCTTCTGAGGCTATTTTTTTTAGAAAAGACTAATATGTTTCCATTCTCACAGCATTTTAATAAGTAAATTATTAGTCCATTTTGTCCTCAGATGGAAGAAATAATTAATTTTATCAGAGTTACAGCTCTATCCTCCAACTACAGATCCATATAATAAATTAGCCTATAGTTCTGTCTCCAGCTTCATAAAGTTGGATGGGAGCCTTACAGACTTCGAACTTCCATTGAAAAAAGTACATATTACTGGGAAAAATACAGGAAAAATCTTGTTTTATTAAATAACATAAGCAAAATTTCCTTTGGCTTCAAGGGAAAGGTTCAAGAAGCTAGAGTCATAGGGATGTTAGAGAGCTCACACTCACCTACATTTAACACGTAAAACAAAGGACCAGGTAATAAACATTAGAAGTAGTTTCCTGCTGAATATACAACTGTGTGTCATGCAAATCCTTGGCCAAAAAATGCAAGTCAGTTGACACAGAGCTCAATTTTGAGAGCTAAACTAAAAGTAATCCAGAATGAGGCAAGGTTCATGCTGGAGAAGCATGTCATGGAAAAGCAATGCAAAATAAGCAGAAATATCATAGAAAAAGAAAAGATCTCATTAATGTTGCCCAGCTGCTTAGGTAAGCTATATCAAACAACTAGGAAATGTGTACCAAGTACTGGAATGGTGCTGTACATTTACTGAATAAAGGTTTCAACACATGGAAAGAAATGCCAGTAATTCACAATAACACAAGCAGTAGTAGAAAAAATAGGCTATCAAAAACTATCAGTTGGAAGTGCAAATGATAAACACAAATAAACACAGCTATTTTCATACTGGATCTGAAATATTGGAGGGATATAAACACTAGAATTATTAACTTACACTCAAAACAAATGAAGTCTCGTTTGTACAGGAGTACATAAAAGCATGTATTGCTGGGGATGAAGGGCTATCTTATACACATTAGAAGTATTAGAAGTATTAGAATCTCTCTGGTCAATATTTAAGCACATACAAACCTTCTGAAAAACAGTTTGTATTTGTGTCTATATGCTTTAAATTGTCCTTAATCTGGAATATGACAATTCATACATATTTTCCTTTCAAGACCAAGAATGAGATCCTAGCAACTAATGAGCTCATATATGGATGTAGCAATGTGTCATCTTGCAGCTGAGGATTAAAAGGTCATTTTACAATAACAGCTTTGTTTCTCTCATACAGGATGGTTAACACTAGAAATTATGCTTTTAATTTCATAAAAGTAGTAAATGAAAAAAGACAAGCAAATTTCATTTTTTGTATGGGAAGTTTTATCACTGCTAAAATCAGAAAAAAACCTAAGTTTACACAAATAAAAAATATGTATATGGGTATATTTCTTTTATTTCTGATCAAATACAATTTCTTTAACACTGATAAAAACGTTAAAATTTTATTTGTACATCTTAATGTAGATGAAAAAGAAGCTTGACCCATATGTTGTTTATAAGGTAGTTAAAGAGGAAACCTTTGCTCGTTAGTTTTCTACTGACAACAGCTGGCTGTGGGAGAGCTGCGTTTATTTCCCTTTCATACCCAAGATGACTTGAATCCATATCATCCTTTTCCCAGGAGATTGCCTTACCAAACTGTTCCTTAAAAACAATAAAATATCAACTTACCAAGAAAATCTGAACATTATGCATTATAATTGAAGGGAAAATGTTTCAAACTTTCACAGTAAAGAACAGGCCTAAATTACGTATGTCCTTATATCTCATTCAAACTTTCCATTAACTGCAGTGGAACTTCTTGGCAGAATTCAGCGAATATTCAAAGAAGATCTTCCTCTCTGCTGCAGGAATAAGATCTGAGCAAAATTTCAGCAGTGGTGGGTTTGTATTATGACATTTGAAAAGTCTGTCTGCATTGTGTGAGTAGTCCATTTGAATATATTGAATTCAAATTACCATTTTTCATTGTATCAAGTTATATTTTCTGCAGCATTCATGACTGAAGACCTAATAAACACATGGGACTCCAATCAACAGATAACTAATTCTGGTCAGAGCAAATACAAACATGAAAGTGCTTAAAAACAAACAAACCAATAGAAATCAGTCATCTGCCAGACAGCACCATAATTTTCCCCTGATAGTATGCCAACAGAAGTTTAAAATTATAATCAATCTGTATACATTTCAGAAACAAAGCTGCTTTTTTTTTTAATGGAAAAATAGTACAATAGTAAGAAAAAAAAGTGACTATTGCCTGCCAAGATTTCAATATGGAATAAACAGCCATCCTTGGAAAGCTTATGATGGTGTTTTATTTCCCAGCCACACTAACATATCTTGATAATAGCATCTTTCTATCACACCTGACAACACAGGAACATATTAATGGCAAGCAATGATGAATTTTTTAAGCTAACATCTTGGATAAAAGCTGAGTTCCAATCAAGTCACATACAATTTATAAATACCCAGGATTTTTGGCACATGGTGCAAAAAGACCTCAGTCTCTTGATGGCTTCATCATCTCTAGCATAATTTTCAGAAAGAGCATTAAATGAATCCAAAATTCCGTGATTAGCTGAACAAGATTCTAGATTATACCATTACTAACTTGGTGCCAACACTCAGACCTTTGACATAATCTATACAAAAGCAGTCAACTTCCACGGAAATAATTTTGTGTCTTTCACTTGTTGAGAAAATACTTTTCAAATGTTGTCGTTATCAACCACAAGATAAAAATGCCACAAAAATGTTAAGATCAACTGAAGTATATACTAATAAAAGGGAATTTTCTCAACTTCTGAATAATATTTTTGCTACTATTTCTCTGCACTGTGATTTATCATATATGTTAAATAAGAAGAACTAAAAGTGAAACAGAAGTGAAACTGGAAGATGCAGGGTTTCAATTAATATCTACTGGTTTATAAACCTGTTAAACTAAGGAGGTGATCAGAATCCTTTGAAATCAATGAAAAACAACTAAAATTTTCACAAACTCAGAGGGGTCAGACTAAAAGTTTTGCTTCACTTCCTAGGCCCTTAGATAAACATACCGGTTATATATAAAATATAATAGTCACTACAAAAACAGACATGGCCCAACTAAATGAAAAAATACAACCTCTGCATATCATGAGAATGAACAATTACTTCAGGCATCCATCACTTCTATGTGTTGCTCTTCTGTTCATCTAATAGATTTTTAAATCAGAACATACCATTAGGATCATTTATTTTGATCCTCTATGAAGTGCACTAATTCCCTCATCAAGCCCATGACTTCTCATAGCTACATCATATTTGGAGGAAAAATAAATTGTTGCAGCTTTTCATTATGAAATTTTATCACCAAAGGAACCTATCACTGAAAGCTTTAATTTTAATGGAATTTCTACTGAGTAAATTAAATTTTATTTCTTATTAAATTAGTTTTACCAGTTTTCTGTTTGTTGTTAGCCAAAAGCTAGGACTTTTAATGCTAGCAAGTATGTAGCTCATAAATGTTCCACTCTGAATTGAGTGAAGTACACAAATCACAGAATCACAGAACGGGTAAGGTTGGAAGGGACCACAGTGGGTCGTCTGGTCCAACCTCCCTGCTCAAGCAGGGTCTCCCTAGAGGACATTACACAGGATTGCATTCTCTAAAAGCAATGCATGAATTAACAGTGATGTGGTTCATATCACTAAATCTACAATCAGTAATGGTGACATTTATTCTAGTAAAAATGCCAGGATCAGCATGCGCCGTGGCATACTCTGCCTGGAATCATTTAAGTGTGGTTGTGGTAAACAAAGATTAGTATCATCTATGTCCAACTCGAGGATAAAAACCAGCAGGTGTTGTACAGAACTGACTGTAGATACAATGCTAAACATAAACTCTGCTAACCTAAGTGCTACCTTGAACAAGCGCACATGTCTCTTGATAGTTCCAGCAAATACTTCTGCTCTAATCAAAGGTTTGAATAAGGAATTGACCTAGGGCACTGAGTGCCATGTAAAGAAAGTTTTATTCAGATGTGACAAAAGTCATCCTTTGCCATTCGTTCTTTCTTATAAGAATTAACATTCTCACTGTGAGACCAATTTGCTCAAAACTTATTACGTTAACCTTCTTAGTAGTTGTTTTAGCTCCTTTCAAAGCAATCTTGGAAATTCACACTTTTCATACACACTTGAAAACTCCACAAAAACGACATTGCCTGTTTTTCAACAATCAAAAAGAACTTCAAATTTACAACCGAATACCCTCCCCACCCCTCACCTCAGATGGTACTTCAGAAGGCAACTGTAATTTAGATTCATTGTATTTAGGTACTTCAAACCCTTGGCTATTTACTATCAGGGAGAAGTTCAAACGCTAGAGCTCTTGTTAGAGGGGATCCAAAGATCAAATTGTATGTTCAAACAATGACATTTTTCCTCTGTGGTTCCAGTCTGCTAAAATCTGAGAGTCCTGCTGTTAAAACACTCTCCCATAAACTGAAGAAGGATAAGTGACCTACCTTGGAAAGTCCGCCTACTTCCAAATAGAAGCAGATAATGAAAACATTCCAGGTGACCCACAGGGCAGTCCACACCGTGTACTAAACACAAAGCCGGATGAAAGCAAAAAGACAGAAAAATAAAATGTGAAGATGAAAGGACTTTATAGTGAGCAGATCAATAATAAAAAAACTGATATCAATAAGCATTGTTCTGGGAACAGCCAAGCACAGAGAGTTCAGAAAAGGCGGTCTCCCTACAGAAGTCCCCTAAGAAGCACCGGAAATTACAAATCCAATACTCGTTGCTGTACTAAATAAATACCAATAAAACAGATTTATTCTTTATAGTTTTAGACTATCCTACTGATATCAATTAAGTCCAAAATGCTGACCTAAACACCGGTTTTGGGGCAACTGCAAGTAATTTTTAAATTATGATTGAGCTCTGTTGAAGGAAATTCCAGAATAACACAGTACTTTAAGTAAGCAAATATTAAAATAACATTTAAATATTATAAAGAAAGGCACAAGGAAAAAAACCCATCACCAAATAAAACAGAAGATCTATTGATCTGATAATCTGAATTTTTTTCTTCTTTTAAATTAATAAGGGTAAATCTGATCTCTTAAGAGTCTTTGACAGTAAAATGTACTTTAATTACACTGAAAATAGCTCACTATTTTTCCAACACCTCTGCCATGAACCTGATCCTACAAAGCAACCTTAACAGTTGAATGCATCTCTTCTGGGTTCTCCAATGTCGTATTGAACTCATACTCCGTCTACAGCATGAATGGGAGAATAATGTGTCTACCTTAACTCAGCTTGGCTGCACCTCGAGTACTGTGTCCAGTTGTGGGCCCCTCAATGCAGGAAGGATATTGAGGTTCTGGAGCATGTCCAAAGAAGGGCAATGAGGCTGCTGAAGTGACTCAAGCACAAGTCCTATGAGGAGTGACTGAGCGAGCTGGGGTTGTTTAGCCTGGAGAAGAGGAGGCTCAGGGGTGACCTTATCGCTCTCTACAACTACCTGAAAGAAGTTGTAGCCAGGAGGGGTCAGTCTCTTCTCCCAGGCAACCAGCAGTAGGACAAGAGGGCACAGTCTTAAGCCGCAACAGGGGAGGTTTAGGTTGGACATTAGGAAGAAGTTCTTTACAGAGAGAGTGATTGGACGTTGGAATGGGTTGCCCAGGGAGGTGGTAGTCACCGTCCCTGAAGGTGTTTAAGAAGAGACTGGATGTGACACTTAGTGCCACGGTCTAGTAGATGAGGTGGTGTTAGGTCACAGGTTGGACTCGATGATCTCAGAGGTCTTTTCCAACCTAGTCGATTCTGTGATTCTGTGATCTTTTGTGTCTTAATTGGCAGTACAATAGACTGGCACTATTTCCTTACAGACGCACTGTTTAGTAACATACAGTAAACTATTCCCAGTGAACTCTCTGGGCAGTCCACCTCAGAAGCATTTCTGCCTGACAGGCCCAGTGCCCACCCAGCCACACTGGAGCTACATCCTCCTGAAAAAATGCAATGAGCAGCAGCACTGCCACTTTACATTTACACACTTATAACCTTCATAGTGAAGAACTGCTGCTAAGATCCTTTACGAGTCTAATTAGCTGTGACCAGATGAGGGTTAATATGCAATTGTTTTGGTTCAATCTACTCATTAAAGCTCAACATACTAATCTACAATATGTTGGATCACATTTGCATTGCATAAGTGCCATCAGTTTGGATTTCTTGCTCAGTTTTGGGTTATGTTCCCCTCTTCCTTCCCCCCTCTCTGTGATGTATAATGAAAGGTTCAGGTGAAGAGGGTTGAATTTTTCCCCACTTTGATTAACCCCCCATGCATACGGTCATTTTTGCACACCAAACATGAGAACTGCTTTAATATCATTTCTTCTGAGGTACACAGACAGCTGGGAGATGGCTATGGCCTAAGAAGTAGACAATTAATAAACAAAATAAGAGTAACGGTCCTGGGCAGTTTCCTCTGTCTTACAGAGAAGGGCAGTGTGGCAACTGGAGGCTGGGTTATTATAA
>NW_016690346.1:1222666-1268404 GCF_001604755.1 Lepidothrix coronata | reverse complement strand
CACTTTGATTAACCCCCCATGCATACGGTCATTTTTGCACACCAAACATGAGAACTGCTTTAATATCATTTCTTCTGAGGTACACAGACAGCTGGGAGATGGCTATGGCCTAAGAAGTAGACAATTAATAAACAAAATAAGAGTAACGGTCCTGGGCAGTTTCCTCTGTCTTACAGAGAAGGGCAGTGTGGCAACTGGAGGCTGGGTTATTATAAAATAGACAAAGCTGCCATGGTCTGTGAGCAGTATAATGTCTGCACTATTCATAAGATTAATTTTAAGAGTACATCACTACATTTTAAGAGTACATTTTACTACATTTGTTGACTTTGTAGTAACTCATCATAAGCTACTGATTTTCCAGCATTGATCCTCAGAATATTATGTGCAGAGTGTTCAAAATTAGTGAACTATTCATACAAGCCAATTGCTTGTAAAAAGCAGAATTGAGACTATTCAGGAGAATTTGCCTTTTTAAGAAAGAATTTTTTATCTATCCACAAACTAAATCTGTCACCACAACAAAAGAAATACTGCTTGATCTCCCAGGCCAAGCCGCATCTGTTAATGGCCTCATTCTGTCCCATGGGCACCAATGACAACTCTGTACTATGCAGGCAAAAACTGTCTGAACATGCTTTCCCAGGCCAGGCTATGCTGTTTTACAGTTATGACCAGTTTGGTTCCTTATCCACTGTGAGGATTTCTGAAAGAGAAGTGCAGGTGCAAAGCAGGTGTGTACCTTGAAACCCAGCTGCTGTGTATGGAAAGGCTCTTCCTACACTCTCACTGAACTGCAGAAGTCTAAATTTGAGCTCCGTTTGCCTTATAAACATAATAATTACCTATTCAGTAATTAGTGCTACATAATTTCTTTAAGTAAGAGAGTTATTGTCCACATTTGAAAACACATCTTTTTGGATAAGCAAGGAGCAGATTTTTTTCCTTACACAGGAAATACATACCTTTCATTGGTAGTTAGGGAAGACTACATTAAAGGAAAGGTTATAAGTCAACAAAAGCAAGAAAGTAAAATTAGGAATTGTCAGAATTTGGGTCATTTATGCCAATTTAATTTTTCTATTTTGTGGATGTCCAATACAATGCAAATCTTAATTAAATCATCATAGATATATTTTTATTGTAAATGATCTTACCTCACTTAACACATTTTATGAACAGCTAGCTCAATACTTCATTTCTCCTTGTCACTCAGACCCTGCTCCTAGGACAGAATATTAATTTCCTCATGAGGTTTACAAAGATGCTCATTGCTGTAATGTGCAGGAGCTGCACAAACATTGACTAATTTATTCTATGTTATAAGGGAATGATACAACTCTCAGAATGCAAATGATGTTCTGATACATGCAGAGATTACATTCAGAAGTATTCATACATTATAGGCATCCAACTTGAGGTGCTTATGAGTTCATTTTTCAGAACACTTGAGGTTATACACTACTTTATAAGCTCAGTGTTCAGCTCCCTGTGGCTGAGCATGCAGCACTTGTGCAAATCAGACCACAAGGTCTCAAGACAAGAACCCAGAATGCAAGGGGAAAACAAAGAGCGTGACAAGTTTGTTAAAGTGATTCACTTTGTGTCAAAAAGGGTTTCAGTGTTTGAGAGCAGAGATAAATCTCAGCTACACAGCACAGCCTTCACAGCAAAAGCAATCCTTTTATTCTTGCTAGCATGTGCTTCACTCTTCCCATTGTCTTCTGTTTTCTGCAAATCAAGTTTCTATTCCCTGGCTGTGATAACCAGAAACCCCCCAAAATCTGTCCTTTCTGTTGAAACTGAGGTGACAATATAATAAGAATCGGTATACATCTATCCAGTTCAGAACTGCAAATATATAAAAGGATCATAGTAAGATTGCAAAGAAGGGCTTTAATAAAATTTTTTCTAAATGTTGAGTGTTTTTTTCTGAAAATTTTGTAATACTTTTTGACCATTACATGTATGTGTGTAAATGTATACGTATTTACCTTCTAGGTTAAAAAAATTATATATTCCATTATGTAGCATCACACTAACACCTGCTTGAGTCATTAAGAAAGCTTTAACTTTTAGATCCATGATGAACACTTATTTTTGCTAGCAGAGAAACAGACCAAATTGCCATCCTCTGTATGAAGGGACATATCATGCATGTTGACAATTTTGTCTCAGCATGGGAATGTTTAGGGTCTGAAACATCAGGTCCACACTGATCCTCAGGCTTCATTTCCCTTCCAAGGCACCTCACCTAACCTGTTTCATGACCTGATCTGCCATTCAACCTCTCCCACTCCATGTCCTAAACGTTATCCTATCCGTCCTGTTGTGCCTGCTCACTCTTCCTACCCCACATCCAGCGATTTCTGCCCCAGTTCTTTTTTGCCAGACACATTCAATCCACCCCGGCTCAGCTGGTCTCATGCTCAGCATCACAACCTTTACCATATCTGGCAAGAAGAAGGAATTCTCCACATAGGTTGAACCAATAAGAAGAGTTGGGGGTTTTATTTTGTACATGTATGATGCACTACTTAAAAATCACGTGGATGTTTTTGTAACAGATTCCTCCTAGTGGAAGGACCTAGGACCTGGTAATATCTTTGTTTATTTCCCCCATGATGCACTATAACCTTTTTTTGCTTTTGGCCTTTCGCACTAAGGATTGTATACTAGGTGGTGTGAGGAAGTATTTGGAGTCTTATAAGTTATGTGGAGAGAGTACTCCCTAAACCTTACAGGTTAAATGTCTATTAAATTACTGTCAAGCCTAGCAGGTTCCTTTCAGATTCCTTTTCATAACGCCAGCCTCTCTACAACAGTGAGATTTCTATACCTCTTTTGACTTTACAGCTAATATTGAAACCGATGCAGAGGTACATTTAATGTATCAGTGAAATATAAACATTTCTAGAGTTAAATCATTCACATTGGATGGACACAAAGTCACAAAAAGAACTGGTTAAGCAAAAATGCAAAGAATGGCTTCTTAAATTGAAAGGTAAAAGAAAAAAGGGAATTTTCTAAGTTTGACTATTACAAGGATTGAGGGATAAGTTTAGCTGTAATGAGGTATCTCAAGTGTATATTTAAATCTGAAGTGTGCCAACTACTCTGACAAGGCAGAAGGCACTAGGGAGAATGCAGTTGACTCAGGGATACTTCAAGGGAAAGGAGCAACTCAGATCATCCCTCTGTAATACCTGGCTGTGCCTCAGAGGCATCAGTACTTGCAGAGCCTTACAAGTACTGGCAAGTGGCATAAGTCAACCTGATAGAGCAGTTACAACACAGAACCTACCAGGAAGGATATTCAAGGAGTAATTTTGGAAGCCTAAATATTTCATATGTGTTTTCACTGTCTGTATAACATTTGTTGAGCACAGTGCAAAGTATCCTGTACAGTATTTCTCCTGCTTTTCTGGTTTTTGGTTTATGTTTTTTTAAGAAAGTCTCTCCTGGCTTTTCAACTGTACACGTTGCCTATATATCATATTATATTATTTATTGGAATACATTAAGGCAAGTAAAGCAGAGATTTCCACCTTATATTCCGCCTATCTAAGTGTATTAGTTTCATCCTTCACTGTTTCATTAACACATTTTCGTTCAGCTTTGGGCCTGGTTTGTAAAATTTTAACTACGTGACTCATCATTCAGGAGCCTTTTGAAGTCCCATATCAGAAGTAGGAGAGGGGGGAAATCCCCAACTTTAACAAGTATCCTGTCATCATCTTTAATCAGTTTTAACAGCCTGGAAATCTTGCTGCTGACAGCAAGTTCTATTAAGAAAGGAAAAGCATGCATAGGGAAATGGATCACAGCAGAACTCTGGAGCTTCATGACACAAGTGTAACGGTACAGTTAGAGCTGAGATTTAGCTGGTTTTTTCTTCTTTACAAATGTTTGAGTAAGTTTCAAATGAGCTAATACGGGAAAATTAGGAATCAGCTCTGCACTCTTATGTCCCCTGGGAACTTTGCACTGATTTAATTCAGTCAAAAAATATTCAAATACTGAAAATAGCACATTCTCTTAGTGACAGAACAAATTGTTCACAAAATTTATCTAAATTACTAATTAATACAAAACATATTAGAAATAATTATTGGATTTAAACTAATTAGGACACTGGGAGTCAATGCTTCTGCTCCCTCTTTCTCTGTTTCCTAAGCTCTGAGGACTTGGAATTTTAGCTATGAGCAAGTGAAATTCCAGATTTATTTCAGAATTACCACCCATGTATCTGAAAGACTGTAGATAGACAACATGAGTCACTACCTTTACCTACTTTGAATCACAATTATATTCAATGGAGATGCCTCATGAATCAGCTATTGTATGACAGCTCTTATATAGTGGGGCATTTTTTTTGGTAGAAAGCTCTCATGACAAATTTTATATCACTCAAACCAATGTCTTTCTTCAGACTTTTAATCTACAGTGGCTATGCTTATGCTGCTGTCAAAGAAATGACTGCAGCTTATGTAGTCATCAAATGCCAGTGATACAGTAAGTAGCTTCAGTTCCATGGCAGTAGAAGAGGTGTTAGAAGCATGCAACTGCTATTGTGGTTATCAGTTTTTATTACAGCCCTCACTGAATTCCTTGGCTCTACGTACGTGCAACAGAAGCCTGCTCAACTGTGCTTGCAGACCTAGTCTCATATTTGACTGCAGTATAGATGTGCTTCAAGTTATTGTATTAGATGTATTACATTTGTTCACTTACTTTCTCATTCCTTACATATGCTAAAATTTGAGGAGAGAGAACATGACATAGGCAGCATAGGATGGCAAAGTGAAAGCTTTTGTGTAACTTCTCTTGTCAGGGAAACCTTCAGGCACAGCTGTCATTGCACAGAAGATAGATTAAAAACATTCTTTTGTGATTAAACCAATGACCCTAGAGCTGGTCAGCTTAAGTCAAGATCACCACCAGAGTATGACAGAATATCATGGGGACAATTTGTGCTCACGTGTGCCAGATCAATTTTGCATAGACAGCTTACAGAAGTAAACTGTTTTATCTGACATGATTCCCACTTTACTTCAGTTTTTTTATTCTGATGGGATCATCTGCGCTAGTAAAGTTGACTTCCAGGGAAGTCTTAAGGAAAAGAAATGGATACTAAGCATAGTTTTCTTGAAGTAATTGCTTACTTTTCCAGTGAAATTGGATTCAGCTTAATCTAAATCAGAAGGTTCAGCAACCAGAGTACATAAAAGCATTACTCAGCCTATTACTTCTGCCAAAGACCAAATTCTCAGGAAACCAACAACTTACCTATCCAGGGGCTTAGACATGGCTGAAGGTGCAGCTATGGACTTGGAAACCCATGAAGCTTCTCAGTTAATTTGGTGCCTAATTCACTAGTGAGAGCCTGGGTAGGAGTCTCTCTGTGTTGTGTTTAATATTGAAATTCAGGACTCTTCTGAAGATTTACATTAAACAGACTTTATATTTGAAGTCAGCAATAGAAGTTTACTGCTGTAACAAGTGTTTTCAAAGAGTTTCAGAAGGAGAAAGGTAAGCTATGCCCTTCCTTGGGAGAGTTCCTTTCAGATTCCCTTTTGCCTTAGTGAAGACAGCCTGGAGCTGGCACTGGTAAGGGTCTTCACTGTCTGTACCACTGACTCTTTCTGGGGCTTCTGGGGACAGTGGGCAAAGCACTGCTGTGGTTGGGACAGCCCTAGGAAGCACACTTTCTGAGGAGCAAGAGATGGGTATAGCCTGGAAGATCTTCAGGCTATACCTCAACTTTGAGCTGTTGTAACCCTGCAGTGCTGTAGAAAGACTCCATGCACTTCTCTCCTTTCTTTAGCTACTTGTTCCTGTTTCCCCTCTAGCACCTCTTCCCTTCTGATGGAAAAAGCAAAACATGCCAGAGAGCTGACCTACACTTAACACCAGTAAAGAAAACCGTTGCTTTTCAGCTGGATCTATTCTGGTTTGACAGTTTACCAAAGTGTTGAATTGATGCTTGTACTGGTGAAAATGAAGGAACAGCACAGGGACTGAAGGAGCAGCTGAGCTAAGGGACTATTGCTTATGCTGGCTTGAGAATCAACTGAATTCAGCCCGAGGGTGAAGCTACACAAGACACTGAACTGACAAGTTTGTAGCTAGCAACAGCTGAAGTCTTGCAGTTCCTCCTTTCCCCTCCACCTCCACACTGCTGTTCATGACCGTGCAGTCCCAGTCCCTCCCTTGTGCTGGCCCTGCCAATCGTTGGGAACCTCACAGACTGGGTTCAGCTCACCAGTTTAGTATAAAAGTCTCCCACTTTTTACTAGGTTGGTTTTCTGATAGATTAGGATTGGAAACGGCTTACTGAAGGGTCCAGTTAACTGCTGTCAGAATTGGTGGGGAGGATATGGAAAAGTATTCAGCCAGGGAAAAGAACAGTGAGAACAGGGAGAAATGCAAGCCACCCCCTTCTGCTGGTCTTGAGCTGTGAAGCTGGTTCCAGACAACCTGTGTACCTTCACTCTTCAGACTTCAGGATTTAGCTCAAACTACTACTACTTCACTGGGAACCTTGTGTTAGTAAGGATAGAAGCTGCTCTAAAGCCTTGATCTTCCCAAATAATGAGTATTTGCATGTACTGTAGCTTGAGCTCTTAAATATATGTTTAAAGATAAATCAGAGCATGAGTTCAGTTAAATCTTAGGATAAAGTGTCTTGCTGATGAGGTGTTTCTTTCTTTAATTATGAGTTCTATACCTCTACTTAAAAAAAACCCCTTTAATATAGTCTAAAATGTTAATTTACATTGGAAAAGATATAGAAACAGTCAACATATGTTGCATTTCTTTGGAAATTAAAGCAGAGCTTGCATTACTGAATAGCAGTGCTGAACCTGAGGGGTAAGAAATCTTGTAAAGTTGCACTTCAGACACAAATTTCCTACTTAATTTTTCAGATGCTTACCCTCACTTGCTTCTTATGTATAAAATGGAGAGCATGAAGTACAAAGGTGAGTCATCAATATATGGATGCCCAGTTCTCCAACCACAGATAATAGATAAAAGTGTTATTATTTATATCAATCCATTTTCAATTTGTTACAGTCTGCTTGTAAGCTTAGCTAATGTGAGTGTAACCTTGGGTACAGGTTTTGTTTACCTTCTCTTTTAAGACACGACAAAGAATTATAATATTCCAGGCTTGACTAGAAAAGATGAAGCTTTTTAAGTATTTGTTTAATTAGTATTCCCCAGTAGACATGTATTTCACTCTTTTGTGAGAAAAAAACAAAGATAACTTCAGCCTGTTAAAATCCATTACTGACAACACAACCAAGATGTTCCAGATACAAGCAATACCAGGTAAAACATAATATTTATCCATTCATGAGGGAGTGTGGGGGAAGGAACAGGGGTATTTTTTTGTTGGTAATTTACTTCATGGCTTTGAAAATTCTTTTTATTCCTGTTATGTTGAGAACATGGGAAAAAACAACTGTGAAGCATCAGAGACAATTTACGATAATTTAGGGTCAAGGTCATAAATACAGGTCTTGACAAAGTTACATGTAAGTGTGAAGGAGATTTCTTTGGAACCTGTGGGTCACAGGACCAAGGAAATTTCTACCATCCTTGCTTCTCCCCGTTAAAGAGATGTAACTAAATATAACTTGGCCATTACAAATATTTTTTTAATCACCATTGATTCTGCTTGTCTACTGCAGAAATAACAACAATTGGTATTTCGTTTCTTCACTTATGCATAGTCTAATTGACTTGCATCATGGTTATAATTTTGACAGCATTTTCTCCAAGTTTCCTATTCTTGATAACTTCCAAAACCTCAGAAAATCCAGTCAGTAGTCCTAAATTTGCAAAAAGACATGGAGACCTCTACAGTTTTTACAGAAATACCATCTGGTGTTTTGACACCAAGAAAATTCTGTTTTGTAATATGACAGGTTTTAAAACCAACTGCAAAAAAGAAAAAAAAAAGATAATAAATGAGACTTACCACAACTATATAACGAGGCCTAAATTGGATGGTTCCAAACAAACCCAAAATGACAACTATTATTTGTAGGAAATTGCCAAGGATAGGAGCCCATTGGAAACCAAGGAAGTCAAAGATCTGCCTCTCTAATGCTGCCAGCTGTAAGAAAACACATAAACAGAACATCCACTTTTTAATTATGGGTGAAAACACTTGACATTTTCTTTTTTGCACCAGCTTTCACCAGAGAACAGTATAGCAAAATTCTGAAACTGTAGTTCCTGGTTGTAGCCTTTGTCAGCATTGTCAGGACACTGACATCTGAAGACAGCTACTAGTCAACATACAGTTCTTCTAATAAAAAAGCACTTTGAAAAAACTTCAATAAAATATTTGTAAAACCACATATAGTACAAAAATACTTCTACAAATAAAATATAGAAAAATTTTATTTTATTCTTGTATTCTGGAAACTCCAAGACTTGACAAATTTCATTTAATTAAAAATTTGTCTTAAACAGAAGCTCACCTAGATTGAGCAAAGCTATTGAAACCTTGCTGTTGTTACTAAAATGTCATCATGCTCCTTCTCTGCCCCATATCTTTGTTTTTTTAGATTTAGTCTCAACTACACTTGATTGCAAGTTCCTCAATCTGTTCCTAAAGGCCCAAAAGAGCAGAGCAGGCTCAGAAGAGTACCAAATGTGGTACTGGGTATGATCCCAGGAGTTCCTAAATGTAGGAATTAGGGAAGACTGCTGGGATCTCCTCACTACCTGAGGCACAGACATAGACTCAGGGAGTGAAAGGCTGGAGAAAATGTTAAAAGACCTCAGAGCAAGCTGCTTCAAAACCAACAGCCAAGTGAGCTATCTGTGCTCTACCAAAAGCTGGTAGGTTACTTCGGGCAACTATAAATCAGAAAGAAATGGTGGCAACCTAATAGCTCTCTTCCCACTGTCCTCATGGCATTTTGGGTCTGGATTTAGAGAGCTGTGGAAAAGGAGGAAGCTATGAAGCATCAACCCTCACCCTTGCATCAGCATGTGGTTCTTAGGTAATTTTGCATTTCTAAACATTAGACAAAAAAGGGATAAAAAAATCCAGATAAAAATTCTTCTGCAAACACATTTGCTACTCATTTTTGACAATACAGTCTATTGTTCTAAATATACAAAATCAACTTTCTCAGCATCACATTTGTTGAAGTCTAAACTTTGTTCACTATTTTTGCAGCTGCAGCAAGACATTCCTAAGCAACTAAAAAGAATCCTACAGAGAAATAACTGAGTTTCTGTGCTTGCTAGAATTTATTAGCATCTAGTTGATTTTACTACATTGTTACAAACCCTAAAATTTACCAAAATATGCATTTAAAATATTTATAACTTAGACAGATGGAGGAAGCATGGCTCTATGAATACCAACTAAAGTATTATCATATGTGGTATTTTACATAAACCATTTCATTTAACACATAATGACCAGATTCAATCTTTACCTCCAAGATGGGGCTAGGTGTCACTGAGAGCAGAATCCATCTTTTCTGTACAAAAATCCTCCCTTAACCACACTTGAAAACCATATTCTCTCTGCTGAGGTTAATAAATATGATAAATCTAAACAATGAAATGAACGAAAGGTGAATCATCAAGTCGGTGCAGCTGCTCTGCAATCAGTGAAGTGACTTTTATCAGCTAAACATCTGGCCCAGTATACATAAATGAAAAATTATTATGCAGCAGACAATGTTAATGTGATATTATCCTCTTGGCCACATAAGATGTTCCTATCTTAACAGAAATTCTTATCCTTTTTATGTCATAGGTAAGGGAGAATCTCAGACCACACGAGAATGTCAGGTGAATGTCTTCACCTTCTAGTAGACTCACGAGCATCACAATAATGGTCTAGTTGGGACTTCACAAGGGACACCTCAGAACCATTTGCTTTTCCTACCACTCTCTAGTGAGCTCTCTCAGGTGACCCCACATTTGGGAATAACCTTGCCTGCAACTTCCTTAAACCACAGGATACATCACCCAGTACAGTACAAGGGTGCCCCAAATCTCACGTGCAAGATGGTAAATAAAGAGTTTTGAAAACTCTTTGGCACAGGCAGAACTTACAGTTTATGGTCTAACAACAACATACTAAGAGTCCTGTCCTGTATCACATAAGAAAACATTTATGACATCCATGACCAGAGCCAGAGCCTGTTTCATTCCCACCACTACAAGTAGAGATCTAGGGTCAGCTAAATTGCTAAAAAATTCACCATTTTTCAGAGACAATGTGTCTTCACCCTGGAGTCCTGATGTTGCCTAGTGAGCTGAGGTTGGAGCTGTCAAATCAGACTAGAATTTGCTTAGCAGCCATCTCTGACGTGACAGTCACTGAAACTCTCGTGTAGCCTAGGTCTTCACCTGCACCAGTAACTTGTGTCCCATCACACTCCCAGCACTGAAGCCAGATGGCTTAGGATTGCCTCCACTAAAACCTCCTTGGCTCTGAAACAGGGTAGCTGTGTGCAAACAATATACCTACTACTCCAAATGATCCCTGGCTATGGGTGAACTGTCTGGGAAGACTGCTGGTCACAATAAGCCTGGTTAACCTGATAGAAAATTCTAATGGCTCACTAGCATCCACAATGCTACTGCCTGGCTTCTTCCCCAGGCACATATGAATGTGCTGGTGTAGGGAGCATAGGGTTTGCCCAGAGTAGGTATTCAGGAGATTCCCTTCAAACTCCTGGTTCACTGTAAGAGATGAATGCCCTTAGGCATTTTATGTAGCACTGAAATATCGAGAGCTATCTGAAAGACAAAGCCTGAAGCACAGATATGAATGCTGCAGCACAGGTATGAATGAAACTATTTAGTATGTGTCCCTTCTTAAACTGGCCCTTCAGAGAAATTTTCAGAGCCATGTAAATGCCTAAAAGACACAGTACCACAACATAAATGAACACAACCACTGCACTTTGCCAACAGACCCAAGTTAAAAGGCTTATTATTCAGTTCATCCCTAAACTGGATCAGATACAAAGTTTGCCTTCACGTGCACCTCCTTGATATCTGCCAATCAGGTTCTGAATAAATCTAGTAGACAGGTCTGGAGTCCCACAAAATAGTACAGTGGCCACAGTATTTGCCAAAGATGATAGTACACATGCGTATATCCACCATAGGTACGGTTACACATAAAAAAGTAATTAGTCTTTCTATGGATTACTCTGGTAAAGACACCCACCACAACCACAGAGAAATAAGGTTCAATTTCCTCTCCTGCTGCCTACTGAGGTATTCATTCCTCTCCTTCCACTTCCCATCCATTAGGATACCAAGGGAGAGAGCTATTCCTTGAAGCTGTGTCACAGGCAGAAAACAAGAATTTGCATTTAGTGAGTCAGAAAGAGAGCATAAGCAGAAACATGAGTCTAGAGCCTATTGCTTATGGCACTTATCCAGAATTGGGAGCACTGCTTGTGTTTCTTGTCTGCAGGGCTCGCTCTTTATTTTTATACACAGTGACAGCATGAAACCACTGAAGGAGCCCTGGAAGCAGGATGCCAAACATGCAGTAGCATTCCTTCCCCACTAACAAGTGCTCTCACTATCAGACTATGCAGTGACCTGCACAGCTAAGTTTCATTTATATTGCTCTTGTTGCCAACACAGAGTAATTTGTCTCATCCCTAAAGCCCACATAATACATTAGTGGGGAGGGGGGGACGGGGCTGGAGTATAAAGAAAATAAAGAAGTAGGAGGCATGTCTATCCTGCTCAAAGTGCTACTTTCTTCTAAATTATAACACCTTCTTGCAGGCAATGCAGGTAGAAGTAAAAAACCTAATAATTCATGATCGTGTCAGAGGGAACACATTAAGTTCTGTTTTCTTTATACCATGAGCAATATGCATTGAATAGAGAAAACACCTGAGTACTGCTGTTCTTATGTCTAGTATTTCACCCAACAGAGTCCCCAAGCAGCAGTGAAAGCCACAGATTTTTTTAGCTCTGTGCAATTGAATAAAGGCAGTCCCTAACAGTCTATGATTCAGGTAATTCATTGCACAGAAATCATGAGAATAAACAGAAGGAAACAGGTAGCTGTGCACAATTATAGGCTGGTTTTACACATATATGAAAAACCAGTACTATCTCTGTTTGCACAAAATCTCAGTAGCCAACATTGGCCACCAGACTAACCTATGCCACATGGTGCAGTTGGAAAGCAGCAGACGCTGACAGATGGTTTCACTTGGAGTTATGTGCATGTGAGTACTTTGAAATGTTTCACCAAAAACATTTTGATGATTAAGAGGCTGTTTTTCTCAAAGAGAAATTTTTCCACGTGAATTTCTGCTTTCATCACTATTTTCATATTCTCCTGAAAACAGCCAAAAAAATCAGAACTCTGAAGGGAAAGCAGAGGTTGGCACCTCTACTACTCATGATAACTAAGACAACAAAGTTTAGGAGTGTCCACAATAAATTGTCGTTTGATACTTTTTAAAATAATTACCATAAAAGTGGAATGAAAACCCAAACCTTTCTTATAAATAAAAGAAGAGGGTTTGGTTTGGGCAACTTAAATACTGGGTGTCTGGTTTCCAGTTGAGTAAAATATTTCATGAGAACTTGTAAAAACCTATCAAAGATGATAGGAAATAACTTTTTCTTATCATAACAACACTTGGAAAAGGAGACATGATATTTCTTACTACTGCTGGCAAGGGAGCGCTTTGTTATTTAGTCATCATCATCACCGACAACCTTGTAATGTAAAGTGCAACTCAGGAGACTAGGACTAACAGTAAAATGCTCTACTGAGACTGTATCAGTTCACTTAATGAAGATGTGCCACACTTGTCTTGTTCTTTTACCTCTATTTTGTTAAGTCTTTCACAGCCCACTTCCCACAGAGTGCAAGGAGAAGGTACGAAGCTGCAAGATGGGACTCCATTCAAGTGCCTCGGGCTGAACTTTCTCTCATGGCCATGCCCAAGCCCTCTTGTGATAAAAGCAGCAAAGAGTTCAGGTGAACTAATCTGTTAGAATTTTGAGCTTCTCTACCTAGATGGATCAACCACATGTGCAGCACATTTGGAACATTCTGAACAGAAAGAAATAGGGCAAGCTATAACCTTAATGAACCATATGCAGTTTATAGTAAAGGAATAACAAAATAAAAGGCAGCAATCAGCAATGCTGCATAGGATCTACGGAAACAAATCACCAAGATGGTCCTAGTCAACAGAGAGATCCAAAAACATTTTTAAAAGCAGGCTTCAACAAGTGTGCCCTATGGAGTAAACCCCTCCTTTAAATGCTCATGTTGTATTACACTTCAAAATAAATATCAGAAGCTGTCTGAGTGATGAGACACCACAGCAGAGTTACAAAGTCAACTTTTCAAAATAAGTGTTAAAACTCAATTTTCTCTTCTGTCAGAAACATCACAGATAACAGTCACTTTTATATTTTAATGGAAAAGCTTTTATAAATGACATATTAGTTTGAGACTTATAAATAGATCTACATCCATAGCAGAAGGAGTCATTGGATCAAGACAAAGTGTTTTCATATGTAAGAGATCATTTCATACAAGAAAAAAACTAAAAGTGGCTTGATATAAACAGAAGAACAAAAAATTGCTTAATAGAGAACTAAAAGGTTAATGATATAGCTGCAAATTTGATACCCTATAAATTACTAAATTTACAAAGCTGGGAAGTATAATTTACTCTGCATTGGATATTAAAAAGTTGCTTCAACCTGTCATGTAAAACAATCCATAGAAATTATAACCAGAGAAGTATCCATACCATACCTAACAAACTTACATTCAAGGAATCTGACAAAAATCATAAAATTAAATACCTATTAGCTGCAGAGCTGTAAAACTATATAGCTTTGAAACCTTTTTTGAAATAAAAATGATTAAAAAATCTAGGGGAAAAAAAAGAGGAACATTATTATGACTCCCCAAATAGACATTGTTACTGTTTGAAATGGACTCAGCTTTCAAAAATGAAAATAGTATACAAAAAAAAAAAGTGAACCAAAAAATTACAGTCCAGAGCATTCGTTTTCTAAATTTAAGCCAGGAATTATCTGAAACATTTGAATTATTCCTGTAAGACTGAGTTGGTCGATGATGCTGATAATTATCATTAGATGTTCATCATCACAGCTCATCATCCATACTAAGTGCTGCATCTAAGAATAAAGATGTTTTCTCCAAACTTCTCGGCTTCATCTTGTGGTCATAAATTTAACTTGTGCCTTTGGGAAGAGTTTCCTGAACATGATGAATCTCTGAGGACTGTTGTTCCAATGGGCTGTGCTGAATTACAGACATTTCAGTGCAGTTTGGTAGATGCAACTGTTAAAAATTGAACTGATTCCCAAGCCTCCTTCAGGAAACCCCACCAGGTTTAAGTCCCCTCTGTTCTGAAGGCCCAGGATACCTTTGCTAAACTCAGCAGCGCACTCACCTTTCCCTCACAACCTATCCCTCCATTCCATCCCACCCCATCCTATCCTTTCTTCTTACTTTCCTGCCCTTTTTTCTTCCTTCATTTTTGCCCACATTGGTGCACACTCCCAAAAAGCTACACACCAACACAAGGAAGAGGGCAATGGTGAGGCACAAGAGGAGCAGTGGGAGCCTCTTACGCCACCTAGTAGCCAGAATATTCAGCTGACAGAGAAGACCTTGGATCAAGATGATTTTTAGCCCTAGCCACATTTGACTTAAAGTCTGTCTTCACATTCCAGCACTCTTAGGCATGTATTTGGCTTTTTCTTGACAGATGTTCCACTGAGAAAACATTTTCGTAAAACCTTGGGGCAAATACTCGATGTTCGCATCATACTTTTATATTATTTTGGAGAATACTCACTTTTTAATTTAAGGGGAAAAGACATCAAAAAGCTTCCAAACTACTCTAAATAAAACCCCAGCACTGGAGAATAAAAGATTGACTTACCACATGCTAAAATCCAGGATTTCTAATAGAAGACTAACAAATGATGAAAGAAGAAGGTTAAAATAAATAAGTAAGTAAATAAATAAGTTGCATCAAAGACCAACTGTTAATGCATAAACTGCTTTATACAGATTTTATACTCCTGCTGTGATTTCAGAATTTTACTGACAGGCTTGACTTCAGTAAAAAGGAAGATAAGATTAACATGAGAGAAATGCCAGGTTTTCAAAGTAGGGGAGAACATTTACATCTGAAGTGGAAGGGTGGTGTCAGATGATAGCTCCTGGTGGAAGAACCTGTTCCTCAGCTAAAGATCACAGCCTCATCTGTAACTTACCATCTTTCAATGGTGGCTTCATAACCAAAGATGAGTGTAGTCTGTGTCAAAATGAAATGTTAAAAATTGATATAAATCTCTTCTTTATATCTTTGGTGACAGTTAAAGCAATCATCTGACTAAAGAGGAAACTCCCATTAGATTTTTAATGATCTGAATTCACTTGTCTAGGTGAAATACTAGCTTTTGGGTGATTTTAAGGTGGTAATCCCTTATAGCAGCTCACTAAATACATTTATAAAATTATGTGTCATGGAAGTTATTGAATGTTAAGGAAGATTCTGAGTAAATCATTAATATTTATAGTAAGTTCAGTTTAATTGAGCAAAAGAGAAACTGTTATCTTTCTGACAAGTAATTGTCAAAGAAGAAAAAAACCCCAGATGATCTAATATCAAAAGTGCCTTTGCAGTGTTGGTCAGATAAGCAATTGACTGTCACCAGAGTAACCTCATGGGAGGCCCATGCTGGAGCAGGGTCCTGGCAGGGACCTGCTGACCCGTGGACAGAGGAGCCTACACTGGAGCAGGCTGTTCTTGAAGGACTGCACCCTGGACAAAAGTGACCCATGTTGCAGCAGTTCATGGAGAACTGTTGCCTGTGGGATGGACTCATGTTGGAGGAGTTCATGGAGAACTATCTCCCCTGGGAGGGACCCCACGGGGATCAGCTGAAGGACTCCTCTCCCTGAGCAGCAGCAGAAACAACCTGTGATGAACTGACCATAATCCTCATTCCTGTCTCCCTGCACTGGTTGGGGGGAGGGAGGGGTGTGTGGAAGATGTTTTTTAGGATTTATTTTACTTCTCATTATCCTGCTCTGATTTTGTTAGTAATAAATTTAATCAATATCGCCACTTCGAGTCTATTTCACCAGTGATGGTAATTGTTAGTGATGTCTGCTCAACTCATGAACCCTTCATTATATTTTCTCTCCTCTCTCCAGTTCCAGAGAGGAGTGATAGAGCAGCTTTGGTGAGTGCCTAGTGTTCAGCCAGGGTCAACCCACTACAGATGTTCAGAAAGCTTTTGAGTGATGGATTTGATATGACATTGTTATATACTTTCAACAAACTAAGCCTAAGCCTTCAGTTTTGGCCATGCAAAACTCACGTGAAGTCAAAAGAAGCCATGACTACATCGAGGCTGCAGGAGTTGGCTCAGAAAGGCAACAGTACATTATTTAAGAATCTTATCAGCATGAAAAGAAGAGTCTGTTAATATTTATTCTGCAGGGTTGCCTGACTGCAGTGATATAAAAGGTGGCATCAAATAGTCCCACTTCCCAGCACACTACGGGTGCCAGTGTGATATACCCGGGGCTGATGGCTACATCTACCAGACAGACACTGTAAAAATGCAGTTACAGTCTATGGGTAGCCATGATAGAGAAAAGCCAGCTATTGTAATAAAACCCCTAGTGCCAACTCGTTACAGCACAGTGATTTAAGATTGAATTTCAACCCTCCAATGAAGCTGTAACTGATCCCAAAACACTAAAGTCAAGCCCCTTGGCTGGTTGACCTATACAATCCTGCAAACAGTTGGAATGAACATCCTTCTAAATGGCATTTAAGACTCCCTTGGATTTTTCACTTAAATGCCAGCACACAGACAGCAAAAGAGAGTGTAAGAGATGGTTACAGGTTAAAGATCTTTAAAGATTTCCATCTTACTATGAATGACAAAGTCCATGTTAAAAGACACTAGAGCAAAAGGAAAAGCAAATTACAATTTGTCTTCTTTGTAATTATATCAAGCTACATAAGCAGTGGCTTTAATCCAAAAGAAATCTTTTATTTGCCACAGCATTATAACCCTTCATATCTTCAAATACTAAATTCTCATCATTGTAAAGTTGGGGTTTTTTTCATTTATTTGCACATTTGAACATATCCAGTAAATCTATGTATCTTCACAGCCTTCCTCAATGCTCAAATTTAAGAAATAGTGGAGTAAAGTACTTACTAACTTAATAGTCAGAAATGAACACGTTTACTACTACTTTGAATTCCCAGGGCAAAGTAGGCAAGGTAAGGAGGTAACAGATGATGCCAGCACTTGATAACAGTGAAGCTGAAAGCCCTAGATTCCTCCTAGATTCTGATGATTATGGTATCCAGCCAAAAGAAAAAAAAAAGATGACAAAGAGAGAAAAAGAAAAAGCTAGGACCATTTGCTGCAGGATCTGTACCCAACCCACTGACAGCATGAAGAGACAGATTGTGAGAGAAGAGAGGCTGAGATGGGCACCCAGACTGCCAGGTGTGAGATGAATTGAAATACGTGTAAGGTAAAGAGGTAAAACAATATTTAGAGCCTCTAGGAGATGAATGGCATGCTCCTTGTGGCCAAAGAACAACTGTCTACTCTTATAAAGTGCATCCATTTTATGACTTTAAAGCCCTATAAACCCCTTGCTGGCTCCAAATGCAGGCTCCGAAAGAAGACAGAAACTAAACCAGATGGAGCTGTCCTTCTATGACTAAGGAAGATACAAACTCAGAGTTCACAAGGACCTGGACAAGCTGGACATTTAGTTCAAGGTCCAAGTTTAACAAACTGAAATGGTTTGATATTAGGTTTGGCATGAAACATCTAACGGTTCAAACTGATTAATGTCAGATCTTGTGAAACATAAGGTTTCCCACAGGATGGTGCATCTTCTATTAGAGTTTAGTTTGTAGTTCCAAAGAGGCAATGTATCTTCAATCACCACCTCTCTTCAGGCAAAACAAAGTATTAAGCCAAGGCAGTCAAGTAATAAAAATCATGTGCTGGCTGTTACCCCTACTTTGAGACACAGCACAGAGTCTATTTCCACAGCAGGGAGGAGTTCAGATGTCTGCCTAGATAACTTTTCCATTTTTTTCCCCAGAAAACTTCCCTCCAGTCCCTCTCTCAAGTGCCAGCTATGCAAAAATAGAACGAGAGACTGCATCTGCTTAGATTCGACAGATGCACACGGGAAAAACAAGCAGTTTAGCACCGCCTCAGAAGGCTGAGGACATGTCTAAATAGGCCTCTTCATTGCAGTTCATTCACTTGCTGTCAAATGCCAATTTCAAGCACACTAGAAACAATCACGGATCCTTTGGCACCATCGTTGCATTGACAAGGTTGTATTGGTGTTGCCATTGCATTGAGGAGAAAATTCTCTGATACTGGATCATTTCATGCTGTCACATAAAATACAGAAAAATCCTTCTCTGTTTACAGCATAGCAACAATATCCCTCCACCCCCTGAGTAGTTTGGCCAAGAAGAAGGGTTGTGGTGAAGACAGAGGATGCATTTGCTACTTCCACATGTTGAAAAGACTGATTTTTTTTTTCTTTGATGAGATGAAAATATATTTAGTGAGTATCAAATTGATCTGAGTCTCTTCCATAGTCTTCATTACTGTTGTCTCTTTTTTCTCCCTTCAGAGCTCTAGCTCATCCCCACAAGCAGCACAGCTCACTCCTTTGAAACAAGTGAGGTGAGACTGTTCATAATGTTGTAACTGAGGCAGTCAATTTACACTGTTGGCAGGAAGGTAAACTGAAGCACCTGAACCAATTGAACCTAAATCAGCAACATCTAGAGCAGGTGTCCAAGCTCATTACTGAAAAATTATAAATACAAAGCTGCTCTTCATTCTTTCTTCTGTATAATGAAGAACTTCAAATGCTTCCAGCAGTTCTGTCTGCTGTGTGCTGAAATCCTGCAAACTCGCAAAACATAATACAGGCTCTGGACTGACACGTACCAGCTTTCATCTCCTAATTCCCACAGATCCAGGTAGGATGTGTCTCAACAATGTTTCTGTGTGGAATGCCCTTTGCACTAAATATTTTTTTCTCTTTCAAGTACCATAATTCAGTATCAAATACATGATCATGCACCCCAGACACATATACAGCATTCCATGAGCATCCTCTTGCCAGTTGCTATTAAAAAAAGTAGGACAACTGTTGTATTTTATTTTCTTTTTCTAACCTCTCCCAGTAAGGGAAAGAAAAAGATAGCACTGAATAGCAGCATGACAAATTATTTTGATCTTGTGTTATCGAAAGTAATTAATCAACAAAATTCATTGTGTGAATAACTCCCAATAGGGGGCTATACGGGCATTTATGTCTTATTTAGACATAAAAGAATGTTTTGATTAAAACTAATGGGAAGTCTGAGGTTATTCTCAAACATAGAAGAAGATAACTGTAGTTAGAGGTGGGTAACAACATAGCAATATCTTGCTTTAAATCTCGCTCCTTTACGTGTATGCTAATATCTGGTCATTCTCTTATAGAAACAAACCCCCCAAATTCACGTTATTTTCTGTGATTTTGTAGCCTCCTCACAGAATGGAGAATGGAATTCTCAAAGTAGATATATACACATATATATAACTACATGTAGGGTTTACTAGAAAGTTGTCAACAGAAGCACTTCTTCTGGAAAATAATTGTTACAGAGCTACAGGGGACTAAAAGATGCCCTTTGGGTCATCTAAACTTCTCAATACCAAAATCAATTCCACTCTCAATTCATTTTAAGAATTGCTTATGTTCTACCTAAACTGGCTTGATCCCTCTACGCTTTCTCCAATGCCGCTCCAAAACATCATCATTCAAACACTACTTGCTTCACCTTTAATTCATTTTTCCTGAACATGGCGGCCAGAGTTCTTCTAGATGTGCAGAGACAAACTCCCCTGTGTTCATTTTGCAGTGGAAATACCTAATCTCATTTGGAATCAAATAAAACCATTTTTACTTCTTCTTGGCACTAACTAGTAATTCATAGTTCATAAGAGAGAGGAATGAATTATGATCTGAATATAAAACAAGTATTTAGGGATGATACCTTTCAGGGTCATTTTGAAACTCTAAGGTAAAAATATAGAAGTGCAGAAGTTCTTTGTATGTGATATATTTTGAACTCTTTCATAAAATAAGTGTTCAAATTGTTTAATCCTAACTTTTTAGTTTGATTTTAACAGAACTTAATTCATCTCTCAGTGGTTTACTTCCATTTGTCTTGTTATTTCCATTTAGTCCTCCAAATTCTGTTTTTTCTCCATAGCAGTTGACCTTCAGTGTTTTAAAAAAGTTTATCTAGCCTTGTCCTTGCAAACCATAGAAGCAGTAATTATCTCTCTTTACCTTCACAATTCCTGCCACTCTCCACTAGCCCCACTGCTGGTATTTCAGTATGCACAACAAAAAGATGATAGCTAGTGATATTCAGTGCAGCTCTTCATTTGTCTCAGCAGTGTTCTCTCTATTTATCCCATCAGTCAAACCTTTTCCAGTAGCTCTTTTGTCCATTCCTAAGCGCAGCCAAGACATACCCATACTTGTCAATTGTCTCTCAAAAGGCTTAGAACAGAACAAACAAGTTAAGGAAAGCAGGGGTGCTACCAGAATGTCACAAAAGACACCAGTGCTGTTCAAAGGCTAGAGGTAATTATCCCTAATTATCTGGAGATGCTCAGCAAGACTGCACAAGCAAAAGGGAAGACAGAGATTGATCTGAAGTCATGGAGTATGATAGATTCCCATGGTACAAGATTTCTTCTTTGGATTTCAGAGTACTGATCCCAAAGATTTGCAAAATTCCCAAAACGTTTGTCAGTTTGTGTTAACTGTACATATGTAATGTTCCTATACAACTGAGGTAAGAGCACAATAGACAATTTGTATCACACTTCCGTGCTGTGCTTTTCTGAGCTGTAGCACAGTAATGTATCATCCAGACAATTTGGACTGCAGAGGCTGTGTACAGATAACAAAAATATCAGTCCTAGTGTTCTGTGCAAGTATGGTGGGTTCACCTTGGCTGAACGCCAGGTGCCCACCCAGCCACTCTATCCCTCCCCTTCCCAGCTGGACAGGGGAGAGAGTAAGGTGGGAAAAGAAAACAACACAAATCGTGGGTTGCGATAAGGCAGTTTGTATTTATGCAAAAGAGAAAGCAAAAGCAGCGTGTGCGCACACAAAGCAGAAGCCAGCAGTTAATCTCTACTTCCCATAAGCAGCGATGGTTGGCCACTTCTCTGAGAAGCAGGGCTCCAGCACACATAACAGTTGTCAGCAGGCAGCCATCAGAGACAATGAGTGCCTCCGGTCCTTCTCCTCGCCTCAGCTTTTATATCTGGGTTGACGTCATATGGTCTGGAATATCCCCATGGTCAGTGTGGGTCAGCTGGCCTACTTGTGTCCCCTCCCAGGATCTCGCCCTCAACTGAAGAAGGAATGTTACAGTGCTGTGCTCAGCAGTAGCCAAAACATGGGTGTGTTACCAACACCCCTCTAGCTACCAATGCAGAGCACAGCACTGTGAGGGCTACTATGGGGAAATAAATTCCGTCTCAGCCAGACCCACCACAGCAAGATAGACCTCAATCTGTTTCAGACATAATCCTTACTGTAACTGATGCTGTGCAAATACTTCCTGGCTATCATCCAAAACTGTGCAAACTGCCCCACAGGAAACATCGAGAGATTGGATAGTTTTACAAAGAGCAATGTTTACATTAATACATAGGTCCTACTTGAGTGCCTGTAGAGAATGGTTAAGGGTGGAAGGGACTTGAGGAGGTCACCTAGTCCAATTCCCCGGCTGAAGCAGGGCCACCTAGAGTCATTTCCCAAGGACCATGTCTAGATGACTATGGAGACTCCTCTCTGGTCAACCTGTGCCAGTGTTTGGTCACCCTCACAGTAAAAGCGTTTCCTTTTTCAGTGCCTTTCAGTATATAATTTCTAGTGAATTCAGCACATATACTATGACAGTCTCTTTGGAAAAGATATTTTCTTTGAGAAAATACAGGACACTCCAAGGCATGTTTCTGTCTTCAAAACTTGCTGGTTTTATTGTTGTGGCAGATCCGATATGACTTAATCAGGATCAAATTTATAAACTTGAGCAAATTAGTTTTCTTAAGGAGGACAGAAGGAGACAGTAATAAGTAAGAAGCTAGGACAAGTTTAGAGCAAAGGCCATGGAAAATCTGAGGGCAGTCATACCAGCATCAGAATCTGGAACCCTTGGTGTCAGCAGTAACCCCAGTGAAGTCAATGGGGTTGTTCAGGCTTGTATGAGCTACAGGATGATATAAATGGTAACTGTGCGAAATGGTAGAACTGTCAAATTTCACCCTCGGCTCTATGAGATAAAGGAAGATCTTTATAAAGTGACTGGAACTTCACAGCTCTATGCAATTTCCTCTATTAAATCATGATGTTAACTTAAGCAAAATGAATGTCAGATGAATCAGAACCTGATTAGAGATACTTGCAGTAAAAAGCGATTTAGGACCAACCAATCAATTGATCAGTGAATTGAATATAAAAATAAATGTACCCCAAGTATCTGCAGAGGACGACAGTACTGCTGGCTCCATGGTTGAACAAAATTACACTTAGGAATCAGAAATCTCCAGCATTTGCTGTCAGAACTATTGGGACTACAGGCCACAGGGAGACTTTTGGAAGATATCATCTAGAGAAATTTATTATAGAACTATTGAAGGTCATATTAATGACAGCACATGGAGTTGGAACACTGCAGTGCCACTCATCTCCTCTATGAGCAGGGCATTAAGCAAGCATTAGAATGTTTACTTTGCCTGCATTACTGCAAAAGACACAAATTGCATGCACATAGTTTGCAGTGCTAGAAAATATTCTCACCTGCCCAACAAGCATAAGGCTGGAAAGTATAAATCTACCAAATTTGACTTTACAAAATTCTATCTGATGCAAGACTTCCAAGAAGTAGTAATACTTATATGATGGCAGATTTTTATCCACTTTTTCCCTGTAGAAGTAGGGTTGTGGTCTTGAAATTTCAGTGGTAGGTCTTACTTTCACAATTAAGCCAAAAAAAAAAAAAAAAGGAAATTAATCAGAATATTCCAAACTCTTATTTGAGCACAATATTACTAAAAGTGATAAATTATGGTGACCAAAATTATGACTATCAAATAGGCCTATTTTATCTTTAATATTTGTGTGAAGGTCTTACTACTGTGAAAGTCATTCTTAAAAGTTAGTGAAAAGAACCTTGAAAAGACTGAGAGGATAAAAATGTTATTTGCCTTCCTTTCTTACTCACATTTTATCTACCCAAAATAGACGGATTAAGTACAAAATGTGAAGGGAAGCCTTTAAACCCAGAAAAAACCCTGCTGCAGACCTTCTGCCTCATTTATTTTTACTGTGCAAGTTGAGAAAGGGAAGACCATGGCGAGAAAATATAATGCTAGCTGTCATTGTGAATACCAGTAACCACATTAGGCAGTCACATACTTGTACATCCAGTGGATTTCAGTCACTGTAGGCTTTTTTATTCCAGCTTCATCTCCCTGGCTAGAGACACCTGTTTTCAGCAGGGCTAAGCAATCAGTCTATGACAGAGAGTTTTCAGACCCCAGGGAAGGCGTGCTGTAATCTTTTTTTTATCACTGCTGGAATAGGCATAAAGACAAGGCAAGTCTGCCTTATCTGATGCCATGGCAAGAAATGATAAACATGCATTATCTTGCAGGAGCTCCCGAAAATCCACTGTCAGAAGAGAAACCTTTTTAATCCAGCGATTCAGCAGATGGGAGTAATATGGAAGAAGCTGATACAATGAAAAGCTGCCATACTTTTCCATATGAGGCAAGATCTCCATGTCTTTTTTGTCTCATCTCCTTTGTAGCTTCAGAGTTGGAGAGGATGCAAATGTTTATTCCTGCTTCCACTTGAGCCATCACATCTCATTTCATCTTGCCATCTTCTTCACATATTCACACATCTCCTCTGGGACACGCTGCCCACTAAATCCAAGGTCTTCCTTTTACTGCTTCAGGATCAAAGTAACCCTTGTGTGTCTCCAACACACTCTTCTGTAAACTCTTAATCACGATTATTACTGCATTTTTGTGTCACCTGCGGTATATCTGGTGTACTAAGTATTTCTAATGGATTCCTAGAACCTGGAGTAAATCATACACACCTTAAGGTGTTGGTGGCTTTATGTTTGTCAAAATGTTTGGATTCCAAAAATAGACAGCAAATATATCACATAAGTTACGTTTTGCTATTTAATGCTCAACAAGGTGACAAACAGTTTACTTGTTCAGAAATATACCATAATACAGCCACTCTCACAAGTAAATTTATACCTTACAGATTTTTTATTCCTGGCCTTAATTAAGAGTTGACATCTATCTATTCTGATCTGGGGTTACTCTGGACACAAATATCAATGATGAATTTTAATGACATGCCTCTACTTTTACTGAAGAATCAAAGTGAACCATAGCACCCAGAAAAGATGCAGTTTATGTTGGGTTTAGTGCCCTTTGCACTCTGTCACGTCTCCATCCCTTATCCCTTACAAGAGAAATGTGGGGAACAAGAAGCTGTTTCATGCTCAAGAGTCAGCTGCATAGTATGTTAGGAAGGTATAAAATATTTCTTACTGTAATTATTTGGTAAAATTAATTAAATAACCTCTTTTGATTGTAAATGGGCAATGTATTAACACTGTCTGTTCATACAGTCTCTGACTGTCAAAATCCCCCCCAAAGTCCCTGAATGTTTCTAGCACTCTTTCTCTAAAAATCTGAGCACTAATGGATTATCTAAGTATTTGCTCTGATTCAGCATGGCCATGTTTATGTTCTTGAATGTTCTTGAATTCCTAGGGGTACTTTATTGCAATCTATTACTACTTCCAAGGCTATTGCAACCCGATAATATGAATAAAATATCAACCTTTATCTGCGTCTTATGACTACTTACAAAATACAGTGAGAGGCTGTCATCACTATTTTTATTCTCTGCTGTAAACTCATCATATCTCCTTCATTATAATGTATTCTTCTACAAAAGTGAGAAAACCGCTGTTCCAGCTGAAATACTGTTTTTATTCAGATGAGTACCTGGAAGCACGCAAAATATTTATCCAGTAAATAGGCAATTTGCTCTACATTAAAAAGACAAGGACAAAATCCAAATTCACTTTTTCAAATGTAATTCAACTTTCTTGTGGATTACTTGCTCCTGGTAGTTGACTTGCAGACCTACTCTTAAAAATGTCTTTCACACAAGTGGCCCCAGGAGGCTTTTGATTTTCAAGCACTTCTACATACTCCCATACTCAACCTCCCTATTTCCCCTACCCCTGCTAGACAATAAATACATACAAACTTCTTTAATGTTGTAAAAAACACAACTCTAAGATGCTGCAAACTGCACAGTTTTCACTTTTTATTTCAAGCTTACCTCTTGGAAAAGAAGAAAACCACACACAAGAGCAGTTATGGCTTTGCACCACAGGCACACCACAGAAAGTGCAGAGAAGCCTGCTGTTCCCTTCTCTGTTTGGTAGTACGGCTGTACCCTGTGTTTTAGTTCAATTAGCACTTCCATGGGCTTTTACCAGGCTTCCTGTTTTAAAATTCTAAATTTTAACATAATATACACAATGTACTTTAAGATAACTATTAACTATATTGCCTGTTCTGCAGTGAACACCAGTTTAACCAGGTAAGATACCCAATCCACCTTCTTCCTATTTTTCTCCACAGTCAAAACAAATTCATTTCTTAAAAGTGAAGAATGAATAGGAATAATAGGACAGGGATAAGGTAAAAGATATGTAGGTTCTCGGGTATACCTTTAATCTTATCTCCATTTTGACTCTCTAATGATCTAACGTATGGCACTTTTTTTCTAAATATAAATTCAGGGTCCTACTTCTGATTTACAGTATATACCCTAAAGTGCCTTGTGGTTTAAAAGCCATGCTTGTTCTGATAAGTTCTTTGTACTACCCACATAAAAGAATCGAATGCAGAGCTATAAAAATGTCTCCAAGTTCAACTGTAAATTAAAGCTGTCACTCCATACTGAAAGCCTGGAGATGCTACATGGCTTTAGGAACACACAAGGAACCACCATCTTTCTATCTCCTTTTTCTCTTCACATCCTGTTTCTGTCTTATTGCAAGCATTTTTCTGGGAATAAAGATCTTCCAGTTAGGATTTATTCCCGTTACACAAACACAGGAATATACCACCCGGCCAAGATTTCAATCATAAGTCAGTGAAAAATGCTGAGTCTGTCTACTGGGAACACTAAATCATAAGTGTGATTTTTTTACTATTTGCAAAGTTTATTTAACTAGATTATGTTGTTGCATTACATTTTCAGTCACCTTCAGTGTTCATTTCCTTTTCTCAATTTTATTAGAAGTTATCATTTTGCATTCCCCATCCTAAGTTTGTAAGAGGTCTTACAGAAAATAGAAGCTAGTGAAAAAGGAATATATAATTTATCCAAAAATGTTTCATTGAAGTCATTCAACCAAGTCTTTGAAAGAGCTGGAAGCAGAACAGAGTTCTTTGATTTCTATTTCTAAGCCTTCCCTTACAATATATCCCAAAGTATCCAAATGTGGGGTTTTTTATTATTAAGGAAGAGCCTTGTAGTTAAAACAATGGAGACACTTCTTATAAAAGGATTCTACCTTTCTCCCTATAAAGCTGTGTATGGTCTGTTTGAGAAGGCTGACATCAGACATTAAGTCAAATCATGCATATCCATGCAAATATCCAAATGTGCAGGGAGTTAGTTCATAATATACATCTGTACAAATTGCATATATACATTAACATTTACAGTTATACATACACACACAAATATATTTATTTATTATGATATATACATATGTGCATATGTATATGTAATTAATTCAGTGTCCCTAACTCTTTGGATACACAAGCAATTGTATAGAACTCATTCTGAAATTCTGGCCCAATCACATATACAGTCTATCTAGATTCAAAATAGTTCCCTTTTCTGAACAATAGAAACCCTGTAAATCTTATAAGCATGAAAATTTTCATACCATAACAATAAAGTAATTTAAACCAAAAGCTCTTTCCCCAGGAATACTACCAGGTTCAGTGAAGCATGTGCATGTGTGAGGAGGTCAGGATTATGTCTGATGCTCTCACAGCAGCATCCGTGCCTGCAGGACCACCCACACTAACCCGCACTGTCTCCACACCAGCACTGCATCCAGTCATCTGCTGTGAATTCTTTATTCCAGGGGAAGAACTACTTTGTGGCTTCTCATCTCCACCAAGCAGTAGGACCAACTAACCTATAGCAGTCAGCATTCCACAGAATCTAAATCCCAGAGGTAGCCACAGCACCAGGATAAGGAAAAGGTGTGGGCAGAAGATGGGGACCAGCTGTTAAGGGAGCCCTTTCTGACCATACCTTCTTATAACTCCAAGCAATGTCCTACACCTGAAGTTGGCTCTACAGGCAGGCCTTCTCGGCCCTTTATGACATGGTTATTAAAAAGACTGAATTCTTGCATCAAATACAACTCTTTAGGTATTTGCTAATTTTACTTGTTCAATGTATTTTTTTCTGTGTGTTAGTTTGCATTTCACATCTACCTGCTTTCAGAAACATTGTAAAGTTGGTTATTGACTCACATTTGATAACATCTAACACTGCCTGCCTAAGAATTAAACTCTTGGATTTGAAATCAAAAACTATTTTGAAATCAACAAGATTTATATACTATATGTCTTCTAAAATACAAGACTGTCTTTCAGTGATTAAACTAGGGTACAGCGTTAATGTAACAAAGTAGTTCTTTTCAAAGAACTTAATGTTGAAGTTCTTTTCCACAATCCTCACACTGATATTCTTTTGAAGAATAACAATATCCACTTTGATGTGGAGAAATATTTATTTAAATGTGGCGGTCTGATTCTTCAGAGATAATGATAACTTGACATAAGGCAATTACTCAAAACTGCCACATAAACTTTTCCTCAAAGATGTTTTCTTTGACCCACCAAAAACAATGCAATTACAAGATAAAGTCTATCTTGGCCGAAAGCACATCAGACATAGTAAGTTAGAGTTCTTCTCCCAAGAGACATGATTAATCCATTTTAAAAGGTACTACAATAAAGCTTCTGGTTTTTTAGTAGACATGTAAAGCTCACATTCAGGTTGGTTTTTAGAAAGACCCCCAAAACAACAGAACAGTCATGGTATAACAGTTACAGGATTCTAAATAATTTGGAGGTTTGGGTCTTTTTGGAGACAAGAACAATAGAATTTCAATATTTATCTTTGTTATTTACCACATCCCTACCTTTTCATTCCTGTAAATCTTATAAATTATTATTCTAGGTTTTCTTTTGGTCATTATTGAAATCACTGCCAGCACAGGACCCAAAGCACTTACATAACCATTAGGAATACAGCCTTTAAACAGAAATCCCTGAGGAAGTGGTTACATTCTGAGAACTAGAGTTAATGTATTTTTAGTGTATTTAAGGAATGCCATATAAATAACATAACACTTTTATTTCTTGATTGTTCTTTCATAAATTGCCCAATTAAGTGCATTGTTAAACACCTAATATAAATAATGTAAATAATTTACTTAAAATTCCTTCTAAATTATTATGCAACATTAGCTATCTTCTGGAACTTCTCTGGTGTTTCAAAATATGGTAAAAGCCAAGACCAAATCCTGAGAGAAGTCCTCACCTAACTCTTTCAAAACCTCTGAATGCAAAATACATATTCTTTTCAAAATGTCTAATATTTTAATATTTAGTACTAGACATCCTCTCAAATTATCACGGGATCAAAAATATTTTATCATCATTATTTTTTAAACACCTCTATCATTTACTTCTTTCCTTTTTTCCCCAAAAACGGAGAAGAAATATTAAGAGATCACTTCTACATTTTTAAGTAGTTTGATGGTTCTATCACTCTTCAAGAGATCTGCATCCTTGTTAACACCCTTTTTACTCCAAACACATTAATACTTATTTCCATGCCCTATTGCCACTCCCACAGTTTTCTTCCTTGCCCTCTTTTGAGTATTTAAGCAATTTTCTGACATACATACATATTTTTATACTACATACTGGAATATATATTGATCTCTTCCTGATGTAATTTCATTTTCCTTTCTATGTATGTTTAAATGCTAACACTGGTTACATTAGATTTAGTATTTTCTGTGTTATCCTAAAGCTAAGTGAAGCAGGTTTTTTCTTGTAACTGACCTTCAATTCTTGAGTTTTAAGGGAAAGCAAAAGAAAGACAAATTCTTTCCTAAGGCCCAAGATGTGCATTCTGTGGTTTAGACAAAAGCCCAGTAAGCTGTATAATGTGACCACTTTATAGCCATTTGATTTTTGTATGTTGTACACTTACCAAACAAAGGATGTGAAATTGAAAACTTTCAGTCATTTCTAGGTACTGAGTTTTGTTTATCATAGAATATCATAAATTTAGGTCTCTAGACCTTTTTACAGAAATGATAAAGACTTGCAGAATTGTTAAAATCTATTCTGCTCTATGATTTTATAAAATGGCCACAGAAGCAATCTAGTACAACATTATGAACTACCATGCTTTTATCTTTCCTCAGTATGATCCTGCTGCATCTCTTGAACTAAACAAGATAAGGAGAAGATGTACTGGGGGAAAAAGCTCCCCTTATATACAGCTATTGCTTCCTCTTTCCTTTCAAGGCAATTTCCTTTATTTTCATATTAATGCAACGGCTACATCAGGATACCAGTAATCAATCAACAATCAATTGCGAACCAGGCTTTTGGTTGCCACAAACTTCTTTATGCTAGCAGTAATTCTGATCTTATATTTTACTGTGGACCACATGATATAGCCCTGAGGAAACTACAACAAAACCTCTGCTGAGTATATGTGTGCAGGAAAGGGCAGACAGGGTGAATAATAAATAGCTTCCATTAAAAAAATCATATTTAACACTACGAGATGTACAACTACAGGCTTCAGAGCCTATATTTTTAAATTTTACTGCTCTGCTTTTTTGTTGCTATTTCCATGGAAATGCCATAAAACACCAAACAACATTTACTAAATATCTGAACCATAGTTTAGAAAAAGGACAATAAATGAGTTGAAGGAAACACATTTCAGTCAAAGGTCTGCATATCAGGGGAGTTATCCTTCACCTGAAATGAATTATTAAAAAAACTATAGGATCTTGCATTTGGTCTAGTACCTGTAAAAATACCACATTTACGTAAATTGGTCCTGTCACTATAAGAGAAATCAAAGCTAGTGATGAAAACAAGATAAAATATCTAATCCACAGACCAAACCTATAGAAAGGTCTACATCCACTCTCAGCTCATTTGCCACAAGGATACAGCAAAACCTCATTTCTTTAAAGGTTAAGACAGTGTATTCAAGTTAGTAAAATACTTGCTTCTGTTTAAAGATATAAACTCCATCAGCAACAAGGAATTTTATTCCAGCAAGCACCATTTGTGCAGCCCCTGAATTCAGATCTGAGTCCCCTGGATTTCAAAATGCATAACAGGTGAAATCTCTCCTTCCTAATGTGCTATGACGCAAATAAGACACTTTTGTCGGCTTGGAAGAATTGTCCAGGTGTGATGAGCCCTCAGAACAAAACCATGCTGGATGACAGTATCAAGCAAAATGTACCAAGTCTGCTCTCCACTCCGTGGGAGTAAGTCAGTACTATTACTTTTGGCCTTATTTTTCCTGTGTTGAAAAATGTATACAGGGTGATGACGAGATGGTGAAGAAAGAGGAAATTAGTCAGTGTCCAGGACCCTTCTGGTGACTAAAACTATTTTGTAGCAGTTGTCACTTACAAAGTGTTCTGGGTTGCTGCAAATCATTTTGTCCCCTCCATAGTTGCTCATGCTAACTTTGCCATGTCTATAATTCCCACATAAAAACACTTTTGTAAAAAAATTTTAATATATGCGTTCATTATGAGGATTTACGGCATAGTGCTCAGCATTCCACCCTCCATTACAACTAACTCTTGATTTGTAAACTTGTAGAATTACAAATCTGGTGCTGGTTGAAGAAAAGAATATGGGCATATTTATCTGTTTCCTACAATGGCACCAATGAAGATGGTATTGACAGGGTAAAGGATTGGTATTTTGTGGGCTCTGATTTCAGAGAACTTTAAGTCTATGTTAATCTTGATGTGCAATTAATACGTTTTAATTTGACTGTATATACTGCTAACTGGAACAGCTGTTCAATCTGAGCACAGTGTGTGTCCTCTGGGGACCTGTATTCATTTTCAAAATGTCAAGATGTGCCTGGGAGCAGGCGTGGAGCAGTCTCAGCTTCCTACAGAACTGGGAAAATGCTCTTTAGAGTAAAAGAGTATAAATATCACCGTTGTTATGTTGATAGCCTTTAAAAGGAAAGCAAAACAACTTGAAAACCCTCAAGGCCTTTTTTGGCAAGCCATGCAAATGGCATCTGTTACAAAGGGATTTTACACTGCTGCAATTACTTCAGGCTGCAGAGGTTAACCAGAAGTTTTGGAGGTTAAATCCAAAGAACCACTCCAGTTGAAGGCTGATTTTGTTTTTTCTTTCAACCTAGTTCTTAAATGACTCCTACTGGGTCGTGTACTTTCAAGAAATTAGACTAATCCAGTAAGTATATTTCCCTGTGAAATTACAACGGGGTTTAGATCTGCCTATAATGATTCAGGGATAATATATCCAATTTTATGACATGGAGTGACACAAGCTATTAACTACATGAAGTTCTTAGCATCTTAGCTTTCCAGAACCCACTGTGGAGTTCTACCCCTTTCACATGAAAAAAGTCAGTGACTTATTCATATTGAGATTGATTCTCATGTATGAGATAGGATGTTTTATACCATTATACTATTTATACCATTATAACATAAACATGGTGTAAACACATTTTATATACTACATACAATTTAGAAGCAGTGTTTCTTATGTGTTTTAGAAGTGTGAATAAGCTTTACTAGCTCATCACCGTAAATGGGGGAGGGGGAATAAGACAATTATGTGCTGCAGTATTGCTCAAACTTCATATGGGTGAAAGGAGATAAAAATTAAATCTCTATATGGTTATGGGAGAATCCAAATACATAGAAAACAAGTAAGGACTTGTATTCTGTGCATCAAATAAGGAGTGAGTGATAGGAAAGCTTTAGCAGCTGAATGAAGCAGATGAGCAAGGGTATGTTTATGTTAGGTTTTCTGTGAGGATGTTTAGTAGTTTTACTACAGAAAGAGGTAAGCAGATGATTATTAACCCCCAAGAGCAAGAGGAAGCTGGTAAGCAATTATTCTGAACTGTGGTATGAGGCACAATACCTCCCAGAGCTATCTGTAGGTTGATGCAATTTACATACCATTGTTTGCTCAATCTTGTGCTTAAAAAACACTGTTTATCCAAGGTAATATTGATGTGCATGAGCAGTCAGGTCTGAAACCGAATGAACTGAAAGTTGCTTTCAGAGATATTGCGGCTTTTCTTGTGGAAATGGAAGGTTCCCTTCTTCAAACAAAAACATTTTCTGAAGGATCAATGTTGTTTCTGGAGTGTTGGTGTGGGAGATAAAAGGACATGTCCATGCTGACTGTTATGGGACATTAGGAAGGGAAGAAATGGACCAAGACCATACATGGGAATGGAAATTAAACACAATAGAAAATTGAATTGCATTTCTGAATAATAACTTCTAGTATTTTTGATATTGTTCCATTTTGAAATACCATAATATTCCCCTGTTCCTGCCAGGATGAAAGCTCTTCTGGGTCCCAGATTCCTCCTAAACTAACACACAAAAAGGGGCCTGGGTGAGCAAGAAGACACAGATGTAAGCAGGCAGGAGTTATCTCACGTTTCCAGTGGAAAACTTTGAGAGTTCAGTGGGAATCTCCTGAAATAGTCACACTCTGTGATTCTTTTTCATTTCTGTTTTAGCAACATCAGAAAAGTTCTAAGCAGCCTTCAAAAATCCAAATATTAATGGCACCTGCTTAATAATAGGCAGCTCAACCAAAATCTGTAGTTGGAATGTGTTAATATTACTCTTTGAAATGTGTGTGATATGTGAAAAACTGAAGATAGGAGAGTTTGTATATATAGAGATATCTGTATATATGTAAATAAATCAATAGGTAAAGATTGTACCAAAGATGGCATATGAGGCTAACATGAGGACTTCTTTTATATAACTAATGTATATTTTCATTTGGAAATTATTTAGACAAGAAGATATTAATCTATCCTGTGTCATTATCCTTTAAATTCTCATTTTCTTATTTTCAATTTTTCATAAAATAGAAGCAAAATATAACCATACCCAGACTTTTTCCTCTGTTTAAAAGGCAGGTCTGTTTCTGTGGTTCAATATACAAAATGTGAAATTTTGTCCAGACCTTGCATAAACACAATGGCATGTAAATTAACTTAGACCCAGAAGAGACAGGAATGCATTTCTTATATATTATTTCATATTGATATCTTTCATATAAATTATTGAAGAATTCATACTGTGAGTTAAGTGTACAGTTTAGCAAACCGCATCATTTTAGACAGAAATGGTTGCAAGTAAAACTGGAATCAAGGAAATGAGCTAAATTAAATTAGAATAGGTGATCTGGGATGTATACAGGGACAGCCTTACAAGGTATTCAAAGTGAACCTAGGTGTTATGCTCATTTGACTCTCACTGAAATGTCATATACTGCTCATGTCTTTAAAGATAGCTCATATTTCTAACTGTGCAGAAACTGAACAGTAAGTTTTCCCCATCCTATGGCTATTCAGAAGCAAACAGCTTTCTACTGTAGCAAAAAAAAAGGTCACCCTGATTTTAGCCTACCACTGTGGCAAATCCAGTGTAACCCCTTGAAATGTTAAACAGTTAAGTGTGCTTAAACAATGTAAATGAGAGAAGAATTACATCACAGGAGAAGATCCATGCCTGGTGTAAATATCGCAGCTTAGTTAAAGCAATTGTGTGTATGAAAATAGATTATGAGTGAGGATTTGCTTATATGTTTCCCCATCACCAAAAAAAATATAATAATTGTATCTTACATATATCTTTAGTCTCCACTAAAAAAATTTTCTAAAATAGTCTGCTCTTTTAGTAAAGTTTTATTTAGGACACTAGAAGCTCTAAAGGGAAGCATGTGGAGGACAAAAGGGTTAGAGGGGAAAGGAAGACTCAGAAATTCTCTCAATTCAGCATTATTTCTCCCGTTCCTTATAGCTCAAACTATATTCCTCATCTATTCAGAGATCAAGTGTATTTTTCAAATTATTTCCTCCTGTCTGGAGACAACTTGAGAAAATACCTCATTGTCTCATTCTTTTAAACACACAAAACTTCATCACTAAGGCTGCTTCCTTCAGTTTAACCTATGGAGTGAAATTAGGCTGCCTACTCAGATTCCTAGTCTGCCAGAAAATCATCTTTTCTCTCTTCTGAGGCTCATGATGAATCTTGCATGAACCACGCCCGTGTCAAAAGCTGACAGTTTTGTTCATTTTGTGATAATTTTATTATCAGCATGTCTGATTTCCTTTAAGTTCTATGGGTATTACTTGGAATAATCAGTACAAGCTTTGCCAAGAGACTCACTGCTGCAGCTCATTAGGATTAAAACCGAATTCAGTCTCTTTCCAGTTTCTCAAGGTTGTTATCCTGTAGACCTGTTATCCTGCAGTCTTGAATGTTAAGTCAAGGAAGTTCTATCTGAATAATGTCCTAAAGCATCTACATTGTAAAAAATAAATAACTATTTCAAGCCAGGGCAATGTTCAAAATGTTTGTTTCATTCTAAGATCAACATCTCCTCAAAGCAAATCATTCATATGTGGGAGCATTGTCTATTATCCAAGTGCAGAATTGATTAGGTTGTCTCCCATAAAAGCCATTGAGCAATAGCTATTTACTGAAGTAATCTGAAAAGCAGCACTCTGATCTTAAAACACTTCACGTTTTCTGTGTGCTAGACCATGAACCTTGGCTAGAGAACGAAGTGAAAATTTTCTTGTAAACTCTCTACTTTCTACTCTTGAATAGAAGCACAGTATGAGCAGATACACACACAGAATTTCAAAATGCTTGTCATGACCCTGCTCCTCACAGTCAGATAGCAGAAGAGCCTGAAAATGATCATAAAAATACAGGGTTGGTATTTCAGAGATGGTCCATAATGATTTAATGCCTGGGGATGCATTCAAGCATCCCCCAGGTGCCACCTTAGCATGTTAACTGTTCATTTCTACAGGCAACTCTGAAACTTGAGTTCTTGCTCATTAGAAAACATACTATAGACAGAAAGTTAAGAGATTCCTTTGATTTAGATGTGATTTCCCATTTATAATAAAAAGATTATGACCTGTTTCTCTCACTAATGACACTGTGACAGCTCAATAAAGACGAGTGAAGTCCATGTTTAGCAACTTTTTTATTCTGCCTTGAACTAGAGTTTAGAAAATCATCAGAAGTTTCTATCTTTCTGTTCTAAACCATGCTTAATCACTAAATACTGTTCGGTTTCAGCTATTTTCAAATCATGCAGGTTTTGCGGATGGACTTGTTGGAGTGTCATTCAGTATATCACTTATATATCATATTTATGAACTATTTGATTGTGCTTCATTTGTGGTCTGTGCCCTTCCCCAGTTCAAATAATCAGCCATGGAGGTTCTGAGATATTCTTGAGGGAATTGAACTCCATTTCTCTGCAAAGAGGCAGAGGGAGCAGTTTCTGCATCATTAAATTTCAATTTAACCCTTCAAATAAGGCTTGAGTAAGTACTGAAGAGACATGTAAGCTTTGTGCTAACCTTCTTCAAAGGAATGAATTTCATTCTACTGTGATTATCTTTTACTGTGTATCTGTATAACTGTAACTCACTGACCAATGGAAACACCATTTTTAGCAGTTTAGCATTTTTAGCAGCTGTTAAATATTTTCTTCTTCTTTTTAATAATAATTTGTTACAGAACATAATTGCCTTTGTGCTTTTTTTTTTTAAAAAAAGATACTTACTATTGTAATGAACTTTGTAATGAACTATCTTTTCCTGCAACATTAACAGTTTAATTCAAAGTACACCTGCCATGCATATACATCAAAGCATTAGGATAACAGCATTTAACAACTAACATTTTAGTTAAAGTCTGCTGCAACACCATAATTTGACTAATTCTACTTGCAAGCTACAAGAAAACATGTCTTAAATAATTCCATTCAAAATACAAAGTTAATAGACCTTTGTTATTTTTCAGGCTGAAGGAGGCAGATTCTCAGACTGGATAAATTTTTAGTTATATTCAACTTATTAATAGCAATTGAAAAATAGATAATGAATCATTAACATCACAAGAAAAAATATCAAAGAATATTGTAAAATCCATAATTTTGTCTGACTGTAAAAATGTGCTACTTTTTTTTTCCTCTGCTCCTTTCATTTTTTTTGCATTGACAAATATTACTTCATGGAATAATTAGAAAAAAAAGCTAATCTGACGAAACATATATTGTATGTGCCCTGTGTAACAAGGACAAATACAAAATTTTCACAGCCATGATGGCACAGTTGTAAAAAATTCTTTTTCTTTCCAAAGATACTTGCTGAAAAACCGCAGATGTCAAAATGTCTGTGTAATCAGAAGAGACCAGATAGAAAGCAGTTATATATCCCAACTACTTGCCTAAGAAACTGCAGCAGAGATCCTTGTCACTATTTCAACTCTAGCTGAAATGCATTTCCATGCAGACAAATTGTGAGAGTATTTGTATGGCACTTAAGTTCTGCTTTAGCATCCTAAGTGAGGCTTATTGCTAGAGCCTCTCCATTTGGGTTATTTTCACCATGAATGGGACATGCTTTATATAAATCAACACATGGCAGTACAGACATCTCAGAGAGGTTTACAGTGAGGAGTCTGACAAGAAAATTATTTCTGAAACGAGCTTAAACACTTGAGTAAGGTACTCTGAGTTAAGAATTGCTATTACTATTCTAGTGGCATCCAATGAACACACAAAGGCAGAAAATTATTAGGATCACTCTGATGGAGCAAACCAGCAGCCATTCTTGCTATTCACACAGCCTGCTTTGTTTAGCCAAGAATGTCTCTCTTGCATGAAAACAAGGTATATGCTATGTTCAAGATTAGATATAGATATAGATATAGATATAGATAGATATAGATATAGATGATATAGATACATACACATGCATGTTTTGGTCAATCACAGCTAAAAAAGCTGTTCCAAAGGAGGCATATACACTAGAAGGTATCACAAACCAAAACTGTTATACGAAGAGCACATCTGTAACACTTTGCACAAATAAACTCTACATTTTATACTTCAGCATCAAATTTGTAATATGATTTATCTAAGGAGATGTGTGTAATCACCGTATGCACAAGCATGTTTCTGTGTCTGTCCTCTATCCCTTCTCCCCCTTTCCTTGCATGGTCTATTTCAACTGCTCATTGAAATATGAGACAAGAGCAGAGATCTCAAAGATTCAAATATCTCAAAGATATTTCAAGGAAATAAGGTAAAAGAGACATCTTCTTAGGCAGGAAAAGTCTACAAGGAGTCCCATTTGGTTATACACTATAAAGCGATTAAATCAAAGCCTACATCAAAATCAGTTAACTGGATGACAAACCTGAAGACAACTCATCTCCTCCTCCTTCCAGAGCTCATAAACCTCCTTGCAAAGCCCGAAGAAATGGAAACATCCGACTCATGTGGCTCAGCAGCTGTGCAGAGAAAGGTAAGACAGCTGGCTGACCTTGCAGGAGATTGTGATTATAAACTTGAGGTTGTTTCTTGATCATACACAAAACACTGCAGTCTGTGAACTGAGACAACCAGCATCAAACAGGTGACGAGAGAAGGATGACCGTAACACGGATCACTGGCAGTCTCAGGCCATTTGAGAGATGGGTTCCACTCTCTGGACCTCTAACTTGAGATGAGCATTTTTTTCATGTTTTATGCATTATGGAATGTTTCAGTTATTCTAATGTATAACATATACGTGACATTATGGTATCCCTATGGAAGTGGAACCTTTCTCCCACCTATAGGTCTGAAGGTGTTGAGAAAAAAAAATTAACTAACACATAACCTCCTAAAGTAGTATCAATGAAGCAACAATTCAGTATAATAAGGTGAAAGTTAATCAGGTGAACTAATAAAGGGGATTTCAAGATTTGTATTTAACTCCAATGACGGGGAGAAGTGACTGTTACATGCAAAGAATAGAGATGAAGATATTTGTTAACTTCAATATCTCTGTTGGCTTCAATTTCATTAGTAGAAAGTCAGCAGCACAGGTCAATGAATGGACTAAAATTTCACTTTCAACACGCTGAGTTTTACTGAAAGAAAGCTGTAGAATCTGAAAAATTATTAAGATGTTGTATTATATTCAACTCTAAAACTATTAAGTGATTCATACTGTATATTATAATCAAAATAGGTACTGAATAATCATCTCTGAAAGATAATGAGGATAATGTGTTTATGTGAATACTAGCATATTGAGATATACATATTAAAATTAAACATAATGTGGCAGCAGCAACAAATTGGAATAGAAGGCATAATGTTTGACTTACTAATAGCTCTTTTAAAAGTCAATTAGCATATTCTAAATACTGTTTTTCAATTTTTTGTTTATTGAGTGCATATTTACTAGTAAATGGAAGGCACTTTTTTCATAGCTGACAGAACTGTTATTAAGAGCCACATTCAGGACTTTACCACAAAATTGTAATGTTTAGCCTGTTTGATGTTTTCCATAAAATCCTCAGAAGACAAAATTCTGTCAAATGCTTATTCCACACAGTGTTACACAGCACCACAGAAAATAGGCTAAGGCAATTCTATATAATTCATCGGAATACATTACACACACATCTCAGACTTGCTGATAAACATGTTTGCTTATACCAGACAGTATCCTTCTATTACAGATATTTAGTATTTAAAATATTCTAAAGCTTGGTGACCACAGCAAGAGCTTTCAAAGTGGTAAAAAAGAAATTATTTCAAAATACATGAGATGCCATTTTGCAGAGAAGAAATCAAGCGGAATGGAAATTTTCATCCACTTGTAGTGTCTAACCTAGTCATGTCTAAAAACGAGAGTGTTCTTCCACTGCCCAGTGCCTGCCCTGGTTGACATCTGACTATGATGGACAGAAAGCCAGGCAGGTGCCAGCATCCCCTGCCTTCCCTCTTCTCTCTCCCTGCCCCCTCAGGTGTGCCCATTCTCATGGGGCCAGGTGACACTCAGAGGACACTCCTACCAAAATACCTGTTGCACAGATGGTGGCCTGGAACTGCAGCAGAGCAGCCAACAGAGCACAAAGTGAACTGGAAGTACATTTGAGGCTTTTTTACCCTGCAAAGGTATTTCTGGGGAGAATTAAAACCCCCTTTCTGGGTCTGTGTCCCCTTTTTCTTAAATAGAGTCAGTAGATCCAAAGGACATCAACAGGAGTGGGAACAGCTGGATAAACAAATAATGGATGTAGGTTTTAAAAATCTAGGCTAGGATAAAGCTCTATTACAAAGCTTAGACTAAACTGTGGCTCTGTTCTAGCTTTCTCATAGACTTGCTATATGGCTTCTGGCAAGCTCTTAAACCCTAACACAAGTAGTCCCCAATAAGCTCTGTTACTGGAATAGAAATACTGAGTCAGGCAGCTCAAGAAGGAGTAATATATATGCATGCATGTGTGTATAAGTTAAACAGTCTATTCCAGGGTAAAAAAAATTAGCATAGCAATTTATCTGCCCCAGGTTGCATGATTCCAAAGTTAGAATGAAAGTGAAAAACACGCCTTTGTAAAGGACATACACCTCATGACGTGGTGATGTAGGACACAGATGTGTTTGGAGGAAGAAATGGTCTAATAGTATTTCACTAAAACTCCCACGACAGTCTCTGAGTATCTGCTAAGATTACCATCAGTGAGAAATGTAATGATAGTGGCTACTGGAGTGACTTTTTTTTTAAGAGTACCACTTCCATGGTAAAAGTGTTGTTGGTTGCCATAGCAGTATATAGTACAGGAAAAGTAAAACTACAAACACAGCCAACCACTAAGGTATATAACTAGCTGATCAAAAAATGCATATAGACAAACTCTTTTGGGGGTTGCCTAATCTGAAGTGTTGGGACTACCTCCTCCCATTGACCACAATGGGGTACCAAGGTCTGGCATCTTTACACATCTTACCAGTCTTAAAATGCCCAAGCTTCATGAGGGCAGATGTAACAGTAGAATGCACAGGTGTGAAGATGTGCCTAAGTGTGAGGCTGCCAAATGTATTTGACTCTGAGAATACATTTTTGCTCACTTACCACTGTCCTCCTTTCTGAAAATGTGACCCTTTAAATGACCCCCTTTTCTTGAATACATTTTCCTGTGTCTTCACCTTCCCTTCTTCCACTTATTATTCTCCCTTCTTCTTCAGCCCTTTGTCCTTGTCTTTCCCACATGCTGTTAAGCCTGATTTTTAAAGCAAAAAATTAGTCCTACTTAGTGCAGCTTAAGTTAGCAGAGAGAAGGAAACATTCTTTCTTCCATGCTTTCTCTGCTCTTTAGACAATTAGTGTCGGAAAAGGTTGTTTGGGAGCAGGTGGCTGAGTCCTGACTAAGAGATTCATAGAGACTGGGTCAAAACATTTTGTGGAAGTCATTATTACATATATCCTCAGCAAAACCAGCAAAGGACCAGGACCTTTCTTACTGGATATAAGGGAAATGCTTAAGGGCAAGTTTAAGAATGACAGGTCTTTCTTTCAAGACTAGTGGAAGACTCCAAACAGAGTGTATTTTCAGAATTGGTTGTTTCACTTGGAGAAAGAAGGAAAAAGTCATTGTTCACCAAGGGAGTGCCCTCTGTGAAGTTCCTAATGATGGCAAGGGCAGAAAAGTGAGAGCAGAGCAGGTTCTTTATAAGAAATGGAATTTAAAAACAAACAAAAAAACAAACACACAACTCAAGGTGCTTTAAAAATGTTTAGAGAGAATAGTGGTCAAAGCATCCCTGATCCTCTTGTGAGGATATATTTCTTAAATTATACTACAAGCAGTCCAACTTTGTTCATAATCTGTATTTACAAAAAATCATCCTTAGAAGATGAACAAGCAGATACTTGTCTGTAGTGCCAATTTATACTCATATGCTTAATACTACCATTCCCCCAAATCATGAATATCGGACCTGTCATCTATGAAAAATTGGTTTAGATATTAAAATAATCTTTATTATCTGTAGCAAATGTGGATACAGCCTTCCCAAATCTTCGTTCGCGAAGCCTCGCCATGATGATGAATCTTTATTATAATATTTACATAACTTAACAAAACCCAAAAAATAACCCTGGCAGTAGCAGGCACCAACCAGCCAGTATCTCTCCAAATGTGGTTTTTCACTCTCTCTCACCTCTTCCTTTTTGGGTGTCTGTCTTTTCTACAGGCTTGATGCTCCCTCACTGGCACTTGCAATGGGCTGCTTCAGTTCAGACGTCTACTGTCTCACAGATCTCACCAAAAAATGGCTTTTTACCTGCTGGCACATTAGTACCATCTGTGGGAAAAGGAGCAACAATTTGGCATCAGAAACAATGAAGAAGTCATAGTCCTGTCCCTGTGATGTCTTCCAGAAATCCTTGCTCATAAAAATCAGAATAAAAGCAATTTAGGCTTTGTTCTTTCCATTAAGGGAGAATGTAACTTCACTGGAACCAGTGACTTCATGTAACGTCATGGAAATTGTGAACATAGAAAGATATCTACAGAAAACTGAGTGAAATCTGAGTATATTAATACACATGAAAAAAGGCCACAGGATTCAGTGCATCTCCACCAAAAATAAAGCCTGTATCAGCATGAGGAAAGAAAATAAGGAAATGGACTGCTATATACCTGTACAGTAGAAAGGAAAGGACTTTAACTCCACCAGGGACCAACTAAGCCTAGTGAGACAAATAAATATTTAACAACATTGCCAAAGGTCATGTCCTTATCTGCAGGTTAACTGTGTAAGCTTGTATACTGAGAACATAAGCCTTGGAAATCAGGGAGCTCAAACTGACTCCAGTTGGTCCAGGATTTCAATTGTCAGTGCAGCAATGTGAGGTCTCATCTTTGCATAAGTGAGTGCAGACTTCTTGGTGAAACTTGCATACAAGCTCTCGAGATTCATTTGGGATTTGATATCTCATACACACTTTTCTAAATTAGAGACAGGCAGTGACCAGAGGTCTCACACCATCCGGCTCTCTTACCCCAGGAATTTCAGGAACATTTCAGGGAAGACAGTAAAGTGCAATGCATTTCTTTTGTTTATTTTCTTTAAGCAATATAGTAAAGCCACCTTCAGTTTTAGAGTATAGTGGAAATGGAGCTTTCATCTCTCTGCAAAAAGTTAATATCAAACGTTAGCAGAGCTCACCAGGGTTTTCAGCACTGAGCATTCCTCAATCTGCCTGAGTTTACTCATACAGGCTCAGCCTGCAAGTCTTAGATGACAAAAAAGATAAATATTCTAAATCATAGACTCTACATGTATTTTTCATGCATTCAGCGTTCAGAAAAACAGGCAAAAGAAATAAATAGTTCCAGTCAAGTAGTGGGCCCAATGGCTACTAAACACATCTTTTTATAAGGAGCCTGCCTCCCTGTGTGTGTCTAGGTAAGCAAATACAGGAAGCAAAAAAAGCATGAACAGGATATTGAAAGAAGCAGTAACACAATCTGGGTGACTACCTCAGGAGAGAAAGCCAGCAGGAACCCAAGAAAGGAGTGAAGAGAAGAAGCAAAACTTGGGAAGAGTAAAGCACTAGAAGGGCATACACAGCATTTCCCACTGCCCATAAAACCCCTGTACTGAGAGGTAAAGTAGACTTAGGTTCACTCAATGGGAGAATAAGCAGTGAAGGAGGAATGAACTATTAGATTTCACAGCATATTTCTCATGTACAGGAATTCAGCAAAAGCTTATCCCAAATATGAGGTTTCACTTTGATTTATTCCCAGTGGTCTTCAATACATTACAGAAAATTATGGACTTCATTAATATCCAGAGCAGGAGTTACCATAAAAAAATAGCTTCCCACACACATAACCATAGCACATGAACCACATTTACACCACATTATGAGTCGTAAGACACATCACAAAACAGTGATTTCCAATGCAGAAAGCTTTTGCTTTTTCAGTCCCATCACAGCATGATGGGATTTGCTGTATTAACCTTCGAAACAGAGGCTGGATTCACTCAGAAGAGAGTGAATCCAAGAATATCACTGCAAATCTACTACTTCGCTGCAATAGTCAGGAAGGAGAGACTCAAAAAAATCAAAATGTTTCTTCTTTTCTGCATGCAACCAGATCACAAAAGTATCAGCATACTGCACTCTGAGAGCAAAAGACTAGCCAGGTAAAGAGAGGGGAACATGCTAATATCAAAGTTTATGGAACAGAATATTTATTTACAGCACCCAGAAAATCAACGTCATTTCATTTACAGGCAGAGAAAGGTCTGAATATGATATGTAAAGGGTATAAAACCACTTGGCTAGAAGGTCTGAGGTATTTTACAGAAGCCTCGTGTAACCTAAGAGACAAATTTGCTCAACTTACATTTTAGTGCAATATAAGTGTGGCACTAAACCTGCATTATATGGGAAAAACTGTTGTTTAAACATGTCTTAAAATGGCCTTTTGTGATCTCTTTGCAAACACGTTTCTTCTTCCCAACACCCCCCACGACAACTGTTATCTCCCATGCAGGAATGTCCTGGGAAAGGTGTCCTGAGGTGTTTCGTTGGACCTTGCTAACCCTTTCCTGTGATTGGGTGTTCCTGTAAGCCCCTTGAGACTTCTAATTGGTTACTCTGTGAATCCCCCTAAACCCTATAAATGTAACATCCCCAGCAATAAACTCTCTCTTGCCTCCTCTCCACGCCGGTGTGCTGTCTCTGGGCCTGCCATGGGACCATGTGCGTGGGGGGAGGGGGGGGCACCTCTCCCCTCCAGGCTCGGGGCCTGAAAAACCCTGTCGCTGGAATATGAGGTCTCACTATCACACAATAAGTGCTCAAATCATAACAAAGTTGTGCATTGGCAGTTCTCTAACAGAGGTTGAGCATTTCTTGATACTTCCTGGGAGTATGTTATTTACATCCTTACAATCTATAATAATTAAGCTTATCAATGATACCTTGAGACATTATCTGCTTCATCCTCTAAGTAGTTCTATCATTGAACATAATAGGCATTGTAGAGTAGGATTTTGAACACTTCTGCTCTTGTATTTTGATAGAAAGTGACTTTCTGTGGAAGAACCTCAGATAATAAATCACTGAAATACTAAATTATGTTGATAGCACATCTGTTTTAACAGTATGCAGTGTCACATGGTGTGCTGCTGAATAAACTGTGACGATGGAAGAGGTTTCCACATCTGTTTGCCTATGTTCGTGTAAATTAAAGGACCTTTGTATATGTGCATGTGAATTCAGATTTCATGTTCCAATTTCTTTTCTGAAATTGTATCTGTACAAAAAGATCCAAAATCTTAGGAACAAGTGTGGCTGGGATAGTGTATAGCAAATTCAAAGAGTCAAGATATTTTTTCTCTCCATCTCAGTAGCTGAAATCAGCAAGAAATCAGAGGAAAACTGGTGATGGGAGTTTAAAAGGGGGATATTATAGACAAGAAATGACATTACAGGAGATAGAGAGGGAAGCAGAAGGAATCCAGGAAAAAGAGGTATTGGCTAAGAGCAAAAAGGTATTGGTCCTACCTATGACATGTTAAACTTGAACTCACAGAAACCTCTGGTTTATTCTGAGCTCTTCGCACTATGTCCTTCCATAACCTTGATCATATAATTTCAACACTTTGCATCTCAACTCTAGACCCACTACATGAGGACCACCACTTTCCTAACTACCCAACAGTAACACCGCCAGGATAATGGAAATAAGGACTAGATATGTCTAGACACTCAGAAGGACCCTGCTCCCAAAGTCACAGTCATGGGCAGAATACAAAACCTGAGAGTGGCATTAAGAGAAAAAAAGAAGTAGTATGGATCTAAGCCAAAGGCGCAACAAATTCTGATATAAAAAAATTAAATTCGATTTGTTCCATCAATCATCATGGCTGGGCTTCACGAACGAAGATTTGGGAAAGGCTCTACCCATGTTTGTCACAAGCGCACTGGTGGCTAAAAAGGCCAATAATACAAGGAATAATACAAGGAATAATACAAGGAATACAAGGAAAAACTGTGGTCTACTCCCAAAATATTAAAAGAAAAAAGTCTTATTAACCTGAATAGTTTATATTAAAGAGAATATATGTTCTCAACAATTCTAGTCTTTCCTTCTGTCCATGCTTTGGTTTTGTGTTGAATTATACAGATATGAGCTCTTAGAATAACAATACATACAAATATTATTATAATCATAAAATAAAAAATATATAAATATTATATATACTAAAGATATATTC
>NW_016690346.1:1186826-1222502 GCF_001604755.1 Lepidothrix coronata | reverse complement strand
CTGATGCATCCAAATGAAGCAACATATGAAAAAAATCAAAGAAACTTCCTTACTAGAATACCCACTTCTCATACAACAGTAAGTGTCGCAAGGGAAATGACTTGGGTTTTTCCCATTTGAAAAAGACCTTGAGTCTATGCCTTCTTAATTGTGAAATGTATTAAGAGTTTTCAGAAATTACATTATTCTCTAATGTTTCTGTCCATTAATGGAGCAAATTCATTGTACTTATTAAGATGGTAAAGAATCATTCGACTGGTGGGAATGAGGGAAAGAAAATTGAAACATTCCCTGCTAAGAAGCTAATTTAACAAAAATGACAGGAAGTCAGTGGAACCAAAAAGCGGGAGATGTTAGAATTAGGTCTGCTCATTTGAGTCATATTTGGTCCCATCAACAAAGGCTGCTTTGAAGAAAATGACCCTGGTCCTCCTGCTCTCTGTATTTTTCCACAGAATACTCCCTATTCTTTCTACGCTCTTCTGACAGAATTCCTGTGCCCCTACTTTATCCTCTGTAATGTTTTCTGAAACAGGGACTGACCCCTTTCAACAGTGCTGGTGTTCCTACTGCACTGCCTCAGATGGTTTTAAAAGGCTGAAAGTCACACCATGTTATATTCTGGATATATAAATGAATTGTAATCCTTTCAGCCCACCAATGCATATGAAAGGTTATTGACCATTCAGGCCATGGAATGCATATCCTAAAGGCACAGGCAGTAGGAATACATGCAGCAGGGTTAGGAGGGAAACACTTCTCAATTTATTTTTTTTTTTTTAGACTCCAAAATGTTCCATATCCCATATCACAACTGGAAGGACCTGTGCTCATCCCACAGACAGGGAATTAGCCTGGGGTATGAGAGCTGAAGACATATTTGGATTTGGCCTGATTCAGATTCATGAATTAAATCTTGCTGTTCTGCATCCAAGGGTACTGTCCTAAAACAGATGAAATCAAACACATCTGTGGCTAGCACAATAATTCTTTTTATTTTTTTAATACTTCGAAGTGAAAAATATAAGACACAAAGGGTAGGTCAAAGTTTTTAGTCTGGAGTGATGGGCTTAATACAGAATATGAGATACTGATGTTTGATTCCCTAGTCATAGTTCCTACTACTGAACATCAGCATCCCACCATCCTGGCTGAATTTTCCAGACTCCAGTTATTTCTGAGGTCTTGGGTTTCTCTGCTTTTGAGAGGAAAAAAAAAAGGTCAAATTATGTACTACAATATGTTTTTTCTCAAAATAGAAAACAGAAAGCAAAATAGCTCCTACCAAAAGAGAAAGCAATTATAATTCCTCACTAGCCACGGTCTGTGGTAAAATAATAAATGGAGATGATTTCCAAGACTAAGTCTGCAACAGATTTAAGTCTCAGAAAGTAGTAAGGTGATTAACTCAGTGTTTCATAGTTTTGCTGCCCAAGGTTGTTACTACAGAAGTGAACTATAAGACTGACTGCATGTATGGGACAGTCCCCACCACAGCACAAGGGCACAGCCACTAGAGTGATCTTTTTCACAGGATAAGAGATAGTGGTTGCCCAACAGTCAGCTCAAGTCTCCAACTGCCAAACTTTAGCTTGTAACTCCAAGCCTTTGCACTGCTTTGTTCTGTTTCTGGTATTAACCTGCAGACATATGATCGGAATCAAAACACAGCAGAACAGGGAGCAAGGGAACTGATCTTCCATTCACTGGTTTGCGATTTTAAATCCAAGGATGACAGCAGCAATAACTGTTGAGCTGGGGATATAGGGAATCAGCCCAGGGAGAATAGCATTAGCATGGCTCTAGAGTGGAGGCTGATGGAAGCAGAGGATTCAGAGTGTGTGTTTAAGCAGCCAGGGTGTTTGGGGAAGGGAAATCAAGCAGGTGGTGAATAGGAAAGCTGGATCAGTAAGTGGAAAAGAGCTTTCAGGGGAATCATTAGGAGCAGTTGGCTGGCCAGGTCCCATTTAGAAGGAGCAGCTGTGCCAGCCTGATGAGGGGAGGGTATGCTGCTCCACGCCAGATGTGCACAGTGTGAGCACACTGTGTTGGCTGCCAGAGATGGGGAGGAATAAAGACGGAAGCCGTAGGGAGGATGATATGGAGCACAAGGGAAGCAGCTGTCAGGTTACTCCAGGAGCCAGATGCTGTGAACAGAACAGCATGTACCACTGTTGCAACCTGTGATCTCTGAGTTGTTTCTGCCTAGAAGTAAGGGGTTAAATAAATGTCCAGGGGAAAAAATATTTCAGAGGCTGTAGGTGCTGATTAGGCTGATTCATGCCTTTGTGACTGCCTCCTGCAATCAAGATGAGCTGGTATTTTCTGCTTGAACTACAGCTTAATTTTATCACTGTACAGTAGTTAAGAATTATTTCTTGGACTAAACACTGGTTTAAAACTGCAGTGGAAGATATTAGATTTTGTTCTGCCAACTACCCTATAAAGACTGATTTTTCTCTCCAGCAGCTCAACTGTAATTCATGAATTTACTCAGAATAGACACATTTGTCTGGCTTCCTCTGAAGCTAAGCTATGATCACCACCACAGAACCAAATCGATCAAAACTCTCAAGACAGTGTTCATGCCTTGGGACTATGAACATCTATTTTGCCTTACTCTCTTGGTGCTATGTGTTGTCTCTACCTGCATTCGCACTTCTTTGACCATCTTTTGCTGAAACTCTTCTAACACATGGTAGAGATTATATTTCTGACCATATATGGAGGTCTGAGCTTTGGTGGGAACATTAGAACCCAGCAAAATGTTCTATCTCCTCTCCTTCACAGCAAAATTTCACTATTTCATACTCCCCTTTCTGCATTTCTTCATAAGTTCCTCTCTTGCCCCATGTTCAATTGTTGTATCTGTTTGGGGAGGTCTCATTTTTTTTAAATCATGATCTTTTACACCTAAATTTTTCAAGCAGAATTCTGATACCCCATTCTCCTCTTGTTGCCACCGGCACACAACAGTACGAGCCTCTGAACTGAGCTACACTAAACCAGCACTTTCTGTACTTCTACTTACATCGCAATTCATCAAAGGGAGCATATCTGGTTTAGGCAGCTTCTTTCTGCCTGTTCAGAAGTCAGAATATAAATAAATATCTATTTTTATTTCTCCCAAGAGATCTAAGATAACTGCTATAATATATAAAGAAAGTAGGAGCATGTTTTATGCAACAGAAAATTCTATCAGCAACATTGTACGGTGAAAAGGACTAGGCAAATAATTCATAGTGATTATATTGTTATAGAATCTTAATCTGTCTATTATCTATGGCACGTATGCCAGGATATTTCCATTCTTTTAAATGTGTACAGTATTTGATATTTATGCCATTTTTAAATGTCTAAAGGGATCGAAACAGGCAGATGCTAAAACTTCCTGGTTATTATTCATGGATTGAATTATATTGAACTGTAATTGATCAGAGAGGTCACATAGCACACATATTGAATCTGGATAGAATTTCCACAGAACAACCTTTTGAAGCAAAAAGACGCATGTACAAATGCAAAATATAATCTGCTAAACTGGATACTTTGTTTTATTTTTAGTCCAGTAAAAAATAACACAAAATATAAATAATATACATTTTTATATTAAAATGTTTTAAAAACATGCAGGAAAAAAAAGCATTGTAATAAATTTTATTAAGGTATTTTTTCACAGCTTTAGAAAATGTTATATTGTTAAAACACTGTGTGTTTAGGCGGACTTTAACACTTAAGTGATGCATACATTTAGATAAAAACAGGAACAAATATGACTCTTTGCTATATTATTACGATTGCTGTTAATATTGTTGTTATTATTTTTGTTCTAACAGTAAACACCTCAGAAAAGTTCTACAGTCACCTCATGATCCAAACTCAGGTCTTTAGTACATTTTCACTTTTGTCTCCTGTTTAAATAAAATCAGTTCTTGAGCTTATAGTCTGAATTGCTGACATGAAATAGAAAAGACTAGAGTATGGTCCCGCTCATGACACCCGAGTAAATAGTCCTTTGTGAGTTTGTAGTCTGAATTAACAGCACCATACACAAACTTCTCAATTTCACATGTCTACGACTAAGCCAGTGAGAAATTACGAAGGTGGACCATGGGCCACTAGCCAAAAAAACCAGTCTGCTTTTCCAGCCAGTAAGTCATTCTCTAACTGCTTACTCCACCTTGCTGAAGTCCCCAGAGAAAAGTTCTTTTCTGCAGGACACCAACCACCTCTGACTGATTTATTGCCTTCATTCCTCCCTCCTACTCCATATATAATTTGAAAGAGGTAATATAATACTATAAAATGTTTAGTTGAAGTTGATAGGTGTAACGTAGAGCCTTGAATCAAAAAAACCAGAGGACATGATTCTAAGGTGCAACATTAAGACACCTTAACCGCAACATCATTATTGAGTTCATAATTAAAAGATGTTTTTGGAATTCCCAATATTAGACTAGATTTGAGAAGAGCATCTTGTTTTTCACTGAAATGGGTGTATATATTTTTGATATATGGTTATCATATGCTTTTACAGAACTTACCCTCTCCTTAAAAATAATTGTAGCTAGCAAATATATTGATTTAACCTGTAAATGTGATGGATGGAAAGATGTCCAACATATTTGGGCAATCTAGCCCTGAATAGACAAACATTTAATCAGACGCTTAACTGCATGTAAAGAATACAAATGCACTCAAATTTTCTCCTTTGCCTTTATTTATGTATAAAACTTGATCACACAGACTGCAACTCACAAGGAACTTCGTTCACCAAGATATACACTAAGATCAGCATGATGAACTTATAAGTATTTTTATGTTTAAAACATTGTTTTACCTCTCACATGCACCACAAAAAGGGGAAGTGCTGCTTGAACTGGTGAACTGAGAGAAGCCACTAGACAGAAAACTGTAAAATGAAATGTATAAATAGCGCAAACCTTTCTCTGCCTTTATTTATCGAGATGGAAATAGTCTTGTTTCAGAGAAATTTGTATAAAGTACCTTTATCATCTCATTCCAAATCTAAGGAGGCTTAATATAAAAGCTAACACACTTCATGAGAATTCCTCCCACTAGACAAAGATGATACAATAATTGTAATTGTCTTAAGAGTGTTCTGCCGATTATGATTTTAAAATAATGGTCTATTTTGTTTTGAGAATTTCATACTGCTTTAGTCAAATTGGGATTGATAATATTATTCTGATGGATATCTCCCCCTAAAAAGGAGATTTTTGCCCGTTTGACCACTGTCACACGGACAGAAACAGCTAACTGAGGAGTCTGGCTGAAAGATGGAAGGCAGAAACATAAAGCCTATATTGCAGGCTACCTCATCCAGTACTTGAATTAACAGACATCCTCAAAATAGCTCAGCTTCCCATTTTACACATAGCTTATATCTGTTTTCTGCAAATAATCAGAGATTTCAGTGGAATTAACCCCATGACACACTTGAGTCTGACTTGCCAGAACTTAGCTTTTCTTCTGAGTTCTGCCACAAGCCCTTACAAAAAGGAGTAATCAGGAAGTAGCTGAAACATGAAACTCAAAAATAGTGGCATCACACAAAATTCCCTTAACTTTTATTATTCATCAGATTACAGTATACATTCCAAACTCATTTGCTGGAAGTATCTACTTACTATCCACCTTTTACAAAAAATAATACTTTCCTTGGTCATGACATCCTCTACCATAAAAGACAGCCATGTAACTATACCATCTGAACTGATGTTGTGTCTCATCTCAGTTAAATACAGTGAGATGGTAAATATACACTTAATCTATAAATCTCTTCAGTCTCAAAATCTTTTGCATTGGTCCAATAGGAACTACAGCAAAAGAGATCCTGAGAACTATTTTTTCAAGCTAGTCAAGCCATTGACAAATGGCTTTTTGTTTTCAGAAGTTTCCTAAACACCCATGAGAGCTTCGTTTGGAGAATTCTGCAGGAAATGCAAAGATTTAATTAGTTTTCATTTTTCTTCTCATTCTCACCCTTTGCCTAGGAGCTGTCTTGCTAGTTCTCCTCGTTTGAACAGTAATTTAGTACATATGTTTATTCCCTCTTGTATACTTAAAACATTTTATAGTTCCTAATTTCCTAGTTATAAGATTATACCCTCTGATTTCCATGGCTCTCTGCCAAACATAACAGTTCATTCTGTATTATTGAAAACATATGTAGAAGCTTCAGCAAGCCTGATTTCCCTTCTGTCTGTATTTCTCTCACAAATGTTTTCTGAACACACTGATGCCTCAGACTTCTTACATTTATTTCTTTTCTTCATAGAGTCGCTGCAGTCACTAACTACTGTCCCTTGCAATATTAACTGCTTCAGAAATTGCTCACCAGATATTTTTTAGTAAAGGTGGCAGATTCTGAACAGAAGTAAATTGTGCAGATGGAGTTCCCTGAGCATTCACCTGCTCTAGAGTTGTTGTGGGCTCATCTAGAAAAGGCAACTTTGGACTCCAGCTTTCCCTTAGCCCGTTAAAGGCACTGCAAAAATCGAAGAATTTGCATAGAGGGCAGATTGATGAAGCAGTTGTATCTAGCAAAAGCATCTGCTATGGTTATACCCTAACATTGCTCCACTTACACCCAGCAGAAAAGCCATTTGCACTGAATTTTGCCTTGTGCATCACGTCTGCTAACAAATTCCTTTACCTATTAATGCAGTGATAACACATCATCTAACTCATTCCTATCGGTAACATTTTAAAGATTTCATGCAGTTCACGAAAATCCTTTCTGTAATTGTTCCCACTAGAGTCCTACAGGGAAGACTGCAATTTTGACTCAAAGGACAGTTGAACATATATCCTCTGTGCATAGTACCTAGCCTTTCCACAAAGCCGCTGCCTCCATCTGAATAAACATTTCCTAGTCTTCCTTTTCATTCTGCCCTCGGAGATCTGTAATAGTTCCCTGTGATTGCTCTTATGCCTTTCCTGTGCTTCATTTCAATCAAAGCTGTCTCTGCTCTGGTAGCCAAACCACATGTCATTTCATCCTTCCATCAGAATGTTCTCCTTTGTCTCTCATATTCCTCCATACTAGTGCTGCAATCCATTTTAAAGTGTCTGCAACCCTGTTAGACTGCACAGGGGGTGGGGAGGGGAAAGCACATAATGTGCAATCTCGGTGGAAGATAGGAAAAAGGAAGATAAGGAGACAGAGCTAGGAGATGCCGAAGTTTTAGACTTTCTACTTTATTTAGAGAGGCAAAGTCCTTACCGCCTGCAGAGAAACCTTGCCCGTGGAAGGAGGTTCATGCCCTGCTGAGGCAGTCATCGACCTTCCCACTCTGCTCTGCAGGTCAGCACAAAGGCACAGGCATGTTTTGAAAACCTGCTTCACACTAGAAGTAACACTAGGAAGAAAAACTTCCCTAGGGCATGTAATTCAAATGAAAGTCTCTGCTGGTTATTTTTTCTTTAAGCCAGACCTACTAATGGGACATTTTACCATGATGCCTTCACTCCTCCCAGCAGCTACAAGAGGGTCTGAAGAAACATCTGTGTTTTCACTGGCCATGTGGTGATTCGTCCACATTTCTTTTCACAGTTCCTTGACACATTCCATTTGTATCTTAAATCTACCTGGCTGAAAAGTTCACAGAATATATTTTGTTTACCTAAATAATATCCAGCTAAAACTCTAGGTAATTGACAATTATTTTGTGCAGAACTAACAATGTGAACTGGTTTGAACTCCCCATCTCACTGCCACACTTGCTAAGGCACCATACCCACAGCTGACCTGCACACACACCTCCCCTCCACTTCCAGCCTGGCCATGGTGTCCCGACACGAGCAGTGCAAATATGCCTCTTTTAAAGCAACTCACTCTTTTCCTATTGCAAAACATTCTTCATATGTCATATAGATAAAGTCAAGCAGCTAATGAGATAACAAGGAATAAAGATCACTTGTGGTCATTTATCAGTTTACGAAATTTTTTTATTATAACTGGCTTTCATCTGTGATGTGATCAGGATGAGCTTGGTCCTGAGATGTACCCCAGAGGGTCTTGACTGTGGCACTCAAGTCCAGCTTCAGCAGCAAGTATCACAATAAGTACAACAAACATTAAAACTGGATTGCCTTATGCTTTGAAGCAGAGACAGTGTGAATAAAAAGCATGTTTGCTATATTTTATACAGTAATTTTGTTCAGAAAAGAGTCACAAATTGAGTAGAAGTGACTAAAATTAGAGTGTCAGGAAAGACGGCAGATTGTTGCTTGAAGAATTTATACTGTAAATGCTACAAAGTTATTTGAATTGGCAGCTGTTTGTGAAAATTTGTTTTCCACACTGCATTGCATTTCTTGGTCAATTTATGAGCATTAATATATGATTTTTCTCAAAGTGAGCATGGGAGAAATGAGGGGAAGTCAGCCAGAGATAATTCTTAGACAAGGTGACCAAAATTAGAAGTGTGCCTACAGACTCTAAGTCTTTATTTGTAGATTGATTTCAATTTCATCAAAAGGTTACAATGACTGTTCTAAATAATAATAATAAAAAAAAGGCTTACACAATCACTTTTATTGGAATATCTATTGGTCTGTCAAGCTAATTATCTGACACCACTGTTGCAGTACATTAAATTCTGCATTTACAAGGCACTTGTCATCCTCATTTGTAGATACGTTGATTCCTCGGGAGACTGAACGTTTCCTAAACAGCATGCTACCAGGCAACAGGACTTCTGAAGTTCCTACTTCCCAGGCTCTATTTATCTCTCACTGTATATACACTACTATTCCCTCTGTGCACACCATGCATCCTACGTGTGGAAGCGAAAATGAGTTAACAAGCAGGTGAAGTAAGCCACCTTTCCAAATTGAGGTGCCCTGTGATTTCCTGTAAATGAGAATAATCACACTAAACTAACCCCTGTCTGGACCAGGGTAATCCTCTTCCCTGACTAAGCTAACTTTGGTTGTTTGTTGGTTTACAATTAGACACAGCCATTGCAAACATGACACTGTTTAAAGCAGTAACAAAAGCCTTGTCATCCCCTGTGCAACAGATAGGACAAAATCACACAGAGGGATTCACTGAAAAATTGCTAGGTCTCTCCTTTGCACCCACAAGCACAAGGAACAAGACTGATGAAACAAAATTGTCTAATAACTTTGTATTTCTGAATCCCATGGCAGAAGGAAGGCTACGGGGAAATGCTCTTCAAGTTACCTGAGTTGGCTTTAATGCTGCTTTGTGCCAATGAAGACTCCTAAAGCTACCTCAAGAGTACTCTGACACAGAGCTGGGAGCTTAGGGCTTCACAGATGTACCAGGTGTTGTAGCATTCAGATATCTCCAAATATCTGAATTGCAATATAAGCCAGTAATAAGAATCAATTTAATATCAGAGGTTGGAGAGGAGGAACTCTTTAAAATTTGATTTGGCGGTTCACTTCTATAAAATCCCACTCTTTCTTTTCACTGGTTTTTTTTTTAATGTTTTATAACCCTGTAGTCAGGTACAGGCAGAAATGATGAGCACATAGCTTGCATATAAAATGAATGAGCTTTTCTAATTTTTGCTGATAAAATAAAAACTTTCACCTAAATTAAGTTGAAATATGCATCTATTCTCCTGCATTTATGTGGCTTTATTAAAGTGCCTCTTTGTACTTCAGTGAACAATTACAAATCATTTTCCCAATTTCTTCAGACGCTCAGGCATGCCAAGAGCCAATTAACTAGTGTGACAATTGCAAGAAGCAGCAACATAATTCAGTTTTTTTTAAATGGCTGCAAGGTATTTAATTTGAATAAAAGAGGAATTAAACAGCAGAAGTAATAAATGGTATTGACAGGTAGGGTACACCTATCAGAAAGGTCACTAACAAAGTATTTGCAGGTACTTTCAAAAACTCCACTTTGGAGTTGTGAAATTAGGATTAATTGGTTGAACCTGTTTTATAGACTATTTCACACATTTAATACCTTACAATCTATTGAGGTAATCAGCCACGTGTAAAGAACAAGTTTTGAATCGATTCCCCAATTAAGTAAAATACAAGGGTCTTTGTATGCAAAATATAGAATGCTTAATGCAAGATTCATTTGGCACAGTGAAATACTAGCAGGAAAGACCTTTTCAGTATGGTAAATACCAGAACTTACCAGAATTTGGGCAATTGTTGGCACAGCTCAGAAACAAATCATGTTCTTGCTGTGGAAGTAAATTTGCTAATAGCAACAACTAGTCATGTAGACTTTTATTTCGTAACAATCAGTATTATTCTACATCCACATTTTTCTCTTGTTTAGTTTAAGTTTTCACTGTGTCCAAAATTTGCTAATGAGAAAATATTCTCCCTTTCTCTCCTTAGAACAATAATAAATATAAAAATGAGTAAGTTCCACAAGAATTTTGCGAAGCAGAATACAGTTAATAAGCTACAAATGACATTGCCCAGAAATAACGGCCCTATGGGAATTGGATTTTGCTAGACATTCTACCTGAGCCATCACTCTCATGTTATGGACTCAAATTACTCTTTATCCAGGGCAGTCCAAAATTCTTGCTCTCAGTTTGTGACCTCCTAGTGTTGTCCTTGCCTTGAGCCAAGTATCTTATAGAAGTAAACACAGTTGGATCAAATACCTGATGAACTCAAAAGAATAGCTCTCCACCAGAGAAGGGACATGTAAACTTAGGAAAAGAGGATCAGTCAGATCTGGAGACCACCATCTCCACCAACACCCAGTTGGCAGCCAGCCACTAGTGGTGTCCCCAGGGATCAGTGTTGGGCCCAGTTCTATTTAATATCTTTATCGATGATTTAGATGAGGGGATTGAGTCCACCATCAGCAAATTTGCAGATGACACTAGGTTGGGGGGGAGTGTTGATCAGCTGGAAGGCAGGAGGGCTCTGCAGAGGGACCTGGATAGGCTGGAGAGTTGGGGTGATTCCAACGGGATGAGGTTCAACAAGGCCAAGTGCCGAGTCCTGCACTTTGGTCACAACAACCCCCTGCAGTGCTACAGGCTGGGGACAGAGTGGCTGGAGAGCAGCCATGCAGGAAGGGACCTGGGAGTTTGGATTGACAGGAAGCTGAACATGAGCCAGCAGTGTGCCCAGGTGGCCAAGAAGGCCAATGGCATCCTGGCCTGTATCAGGAATGACGTGGCCAACAGGACCAGGGAAGTGATTCTTCCCCTGGACTCAGCGCTGGTGAGGCCACACCTCGAGTACTGTGTCCAGTTCTGGGCCCCTCAGTTCAGGAAGGACATTGAGGTGCTGGAGCAGGTCCAGAGGAGAGCAACAAGGCTGGTGAAGAGACTCAAGCACAAGTCCTATGAGGAGAGGCTGAGGGAGCTGGGGCTGTTCAGCCTGGAGAAGAGGAGGCTCAGGGCAGACCTCATCACTCTCTACAACTACCTGAAAGGAGGTTGTAGCCAGATGGGGGTTGGTCTATTCTCCCAGGCAACTATCAGCAAGACAAGAGGGCATGGTCTCAAGTTGTGCCAGGGGAGGTTTAGGTTAGATATTAGTAAGAATTTCTTTACAGAGGGGGTAATCAGGCATTGGAATGGGCTGCCCAGGGAAGTGGTGGATTCTCTGTCCCTGAAGGTTTTTAAGATGAGACTGGATGTGACACTTAGTGCCATGGTCTAGTAACCGCGGCGGTAGTGGATCAAGGGTTGGACTTGATGATCTCGGAGGTCCCTTCCAACCCAGCTGATTCTATGATTCTATGATTCTATGTGCTGTGAAACCCCCATACTCTCTCTAGACATCAAGATAGTAGTAAGCTCTGCCTCACATGCTGACTTCTGGGCCTCTCCTCATCACATCTGTGGTCAAAACTGTGCAAATCACAAATGAAAACAGTTACAGTATAAAAAGTCCTAACAAAATCTTTGTCCATGTTACTTTGTCACTCAATATTTGGTAGAGTGGCCCACTGAGGAGCTCACAGACCAGAAAGCAAAGTTCAGTTTTCATCTGAAGAGACTTGGAAAACAGGTATTGAGGATGCTAGATCTAGGGGATCAGCCTAGCCTCTAGCCTAAAGGAACTGATGTCTTCTATGGTTCGACAAAACAGGACTTACATATTTTTACACATGTAAAATTTGAATCAGGTAAGTATCTGGGATCATTGCAATTTCTTCTAAATGATAGAGCCTAGCAATTTATTTTATAAATATATTATTTTTTTTCCTAGCTGCTCCCTTAAAAATGGTTAGAGGTTAAGAATGGCAAGTGCAAACTCAACTGTGAATTAAATTAGATGAGAAGCATTCTTACGTACTAGGCCTTGATAACAGTGTACTCTAGCTCGCCAAACACTTTGCACTCCAGTTCCTACGCAAAGTATCAAAAACTACTAAAATTCTATGTTGAACATTTAAACACAATATGTTGTTAAACCAATGCTAAACCAACAATCTTTATATGATACAAAATCCATATAAATTAATATTAGAGTCAGATGAATTTTAGCTCAACTGTCCTTGATCAGGACTCCTTGCAACAAGATCAATAAACAAAGTAGTTCCTTATCTTTTGGGGAGATACTCATTTACCATAAATCTTCTGCTTGCTAGTCTGTCTGGTACGTGTCTCCAGGAAATAAGAGCATCAGCTTTGTACCGGCTAGATTTAGTTTCTCGAAAGAATAAGTTATTCAGTAAAAATAAACTTGGGAACATTCTGCATGTTGGACTAGTAATCATGTGACTAAACTATGTTTCTATGTGGGAGTTTCAAAACATATTTTTCTGGTTTATTTGGATTATTACAAAACAGTACATACATCTTATTAATAAAATCATCACATACTGTTACATAATAACTAGTTTTGTTACTAAATATTTCTTTTCCTTTCCTGCTGATAGCATGTTCTTTGCAGCTACTTACTCATTAGCCATCCTTTGATCTCTAGGCTTCGGTTTTTTGTGCTACAAGCAAAAAAAATGCTGTTTACTTCCTGCATGACCAAAATACACAACTTCAGATCTTCATGTATACAGTTAGCCCAATTTCAACTTAAGACCTTCCCAAGTACAGTTCAACCTGTTCATTAAAAATCATACAATGCTTTTTTCTTCAAAACAAAATTCAGGCTCTGCTGGGAAGTCAAGACACTAAAAGTAATGAAGATTTTTTTATATTTTTCAAGAAAGTAAGAGCTGATTTGGTAAATTTGTTGTTGGACAGCTGTCTTTCCTATAATTTGGACTGCATCTAGACAGATCTTGCTTTAAATTTAAATCTTGAGTTCCATCTGCTGTTTACCCATTCAGAAACAAAAGGCCTGAAATGACAATTGAATAATGAAACACTGGAATCATTTAGGTCATTAGTTTTCCTTTTCTTTCTTAGATGCCTGTTTTTGTTGTTTTTTTCCCCTTGCTATTTCCTGATTCATCATATTAGAGTTTATCATTAGTTCCTTCTCAATTTTTCAAGACTATTTCTACAAAAGTGTAAAAGAATGACTTATGTATCATGACGAAATGCCCTCAGAATGAAAATATATAGATATATTTCCACCCTGGTGGAAGTCTATTAATACATACTGAATTTTGTTGTGAGTTAACTTTTTCAACTTTTGAGGGAAATAGACTGAAAGAAGAAAAATGTTTTAGGCCTAGGAGAAGTCTCTCCTATTTAGTCTTTTCATTGAGTCTGGAGTGGGATAAGATTACTAATCTATGATGGACTGAAAAGGTACAGTTAGGAGATCGAAAATCATTATCTTGTAAAATTTTTCTTTCACTATGTCAGCCATATATTTTGCTACAGTGGGAACCAAACCTTCAAGAAGAGATTCTCTCAAACACTTCGCAAATAGAACTATTAAGAAAAAACCCCAACATTTAAATTAAAAGGGTTAAAATTCATGATGGAAATACTGTAGAGATTAGGAAGGCTTTTCCAGGTTTTCGTATTCTGTGAACTTGCTTAATCTCACAAAGCACTGCACAGAAGCATGGAAAATCACCTGTAATTCCCCTAACAATATGATGTACACTTCATAGAACAGACAGCTGTTGACCTATTGTAGTAATTGTTTGGTTTCCAATTACACAGGTTGAAAAACATCAAGTCCTTGTGAGAGTATGTAAATTTTATCAGTCAAATGCACCTCATTACTTAATTATGGTTAAGACATTCTACTAGAATTACATCAGAAATTAATTTTGTCCAAAGTATTATATATTCAGTTTATTGTTTAGCAAAAGAAAATCAAAATATCAATTAGCTTTGGATGCTAGCCAAATTCCAGAGCTCTCTAAAAGGTTTGCATTTCAAGGAGACAATAATGGAGGGGTCTGGTATGTTCAATGTGACCCTGCTTACCTACAAAGACTATATAAAAACCTGCTAACCTGAATTCAGTAGGCAGTACTTTGCTTTAGCATTGTTTAATTAAGTGTTCAGCTCAAGAGCGGCCCTTCTAAGTTTCCTTATGTTTATCTAAATCCTTACATGCTTATCTAACTTCCAATACAACAGCCACATCAGAGGCACTTCCAACAATATTTGACAACAAAAAGTAATGATACTTGAACTACCTCTGTATCTGCTGGAGGGACCACACAGCAGGGCACAGATGATTAAGAAGTAGAAAAGGAGAGATGCTCTGCTAGACCTTACACTAGCAAACAAAGAAAAACAAATCAGAGATGTGAAGGCTGGGGACGGTCTTTGCTACAGTCACTATGGGATAGTGGATTTCAGGATTGTGAGGGATGAGAACAAAGCCAACAGTAGGATCACTACAGTCAGTTTCAGGAGCTGGAAAGCAGTTTAATGGAAAAGGCCTGGACTTCCTTGCAGAGACCAAGCTGAACATGAGCCAGCAATGCGCCCTCCAGAAAAGGTGGCCAGCAGCCTCTTGGGCTGCAATGGTCAAGGCGCTGCCAGCAAGTAACAAGGCGACTAAAGACTTTGGAGCCAGTCTCTTCTCAGTGATGTCCAATGGGAGGACAATGTGCAATGGGAACAAATTGAAAAATAAGAAATTATGTCTGAACTCTGAACACTTTCTTACTGTGAAGGTGGTCAAACACTGGAATGGAATAGGCTATCCAGAGAAGTTGTGGAATCTCCATCTTCGGAGACATTACAAAACTGACTGGAAAATGTCCCAAGCAAACTGCTCTAGTAGATCCTGCTCTGAGCACAGGGTGGAGGGGATGGTGGACTAAATGATCTTCAGACATCCCTTTCAACTTCAATTGTTGCACAATTCTATGATTTATACATAATTTAGGGGGGGTTCTGAATTACTTGTTTTTATTCATAACCAACAAGCAATTCCACTTTCTGAATATCCTTTAGCTTCTTCTCTTGTCCACACTATGTTTAAAGTTCTTACATCTGGCTTTAGGAAACGTCTCTCTTCTTTACATCAGCCTTCCTGATGACTCTTCTGTGCTGCTTGACATTCTTTTCATCAACTATCCATAATATTCCACCCAAATTTTCACACCTTCTCCCTACCTACTAATAACTATATTCTAGCTGCAGAGAACATCTTGGTTCTTGTCATGGTTTGAACCTTGTTTTCCCCCAGAGGCTAAGAAAAATGGTAAAACCCCAAGGGGTGGTAACCCCTGGAAGTTTTGAAGTTTTGTCCAATGGGCGCTCCTGCAAAATGTAAACATTCCACAAGCTGACCGGAAGAGATGAGTGGTAGTTGTTGTAGGAGAGGTGGCCATGTTGTAAGACCACGAGGAAGGGGCTCGGAGCCCCTTGGGGCCTCTGAGGGCCCCGGCCCCGGCTAGGGGGACTGCAGAGACTTGGAACAGTGTTAAGCTGGACTAAGTGTCTGTAGCTGAACCTGGAGATGTTTCTTCACTGTGAGCGGCAGCAGCAGAACTGCACTGACCGGAGGAGTGGTGGCAGAGAGCCAGAAAAGATAAGATGTGGCAGAGGCATTACAGCCAAGCAGGAGAGACACAGTGTTGTCCGAAGAAAGAGAGCTAGCAGCAGAGAGACAGAGTTTGGGGTAAGAACTAAACCAGACCCCCCCCCAACTCCTTTGAGACCTCCTGGAAAGGAGGAAGATGATAGACTCTTACTTGAAAGAGCCTTGAAGTGCGACATGCACTGTAGAGAGGAGCTGAGAAGCTCAGAGCGTCCTGGGAAGCTGGACCGGGACGGAGAAGGAATGCGGGGGGAGTTGACCTTGCCGCCCCCCCCTGCTGCTGCTGACAAGCCTGGCAGCCTGAGACGGAGCACAGGAGCTCTGGTAGAACTCTTGAGGCAAAGGCTTGCAACTGAATGCTGCCCAAGATGTTCTGACTCAGGGGTGAACCCCTGAGGAAGGGACTTTCACGAAGATGCCCCTGCATTTCCTGATATGACGTGGTGACGCGAGCTTGTCCCTGCTACGCAGTCCACGGAAGAGAAGACCCTCGTTTTGGAGATGACGGGGGCTGAGGGGGCTTGGATACCCCCCTCGTGAGTGCTGGCAATGATCCAGCTATCAGCTGCTGCATGTGGAGAGAACAGATGACTGCTGCTGTAGAAGATACTCCTGCTTAGAGACTGGAAGGGATCTGTCCTTCTTCCCTCCTGGACTTTTATTTGGAGGGGAGAAGAGATCTGATCCATTGTAAATACATATGTCATGGTAGAGATAGTTGTGATCGTGTGTATAATGTATTATAATATTTATTTGTACAGTCATATATTCCCTTTCCCCCATTTGGAGTCTGGTGTGTTTTGTCTGGAAAAATCATCCCACAGTAGGTTGAGATGTGGGAGGGGGCTTAGACTAGGGAAATTGGATTTTGGGGCTATCTCAAACCATGACAGTTCTTTAACCTGATTCACATTAAATTATTAGGAAAACACTCTGGAGCAAAGTTTTCATCTGCATTTCCCTCTCTGCTATTATATCCTCATGTACCATCCTTGCTACAAGTTCTTTCACAAAAAATTCCACAAAAATGGAGTAGGTATCCTTCAGCAGCAGAGCACTGGACAACAATAAATAGTAATACCCAGAAAGTACCATAGAGCTTTCTATTTCAGATTTTAAAAAAAAAATTTCTTTTAAAAGGTAGAAATAGTCAACAGAGTAGTTTGATCACTTTATACCATCAATGACAAGATTCAGAAATAGATATGGAGGACTTCAGCTAAATTGCCCCTTCCTGTTCTGTCATTCTAATGCACATTTAAGCAGTCGTGTAATTTTTAATTTTTAGTAAAGAGTAACACAAACAGACTTCTTATTACAGGCAGACTGTTAACTCATTTCTCATTCTGCCTACTCATCACACAACTACTAGAAAGACATTTTCTGACATTTCCAGGATGCAGATTCATCCTACAACTGTCAGAGATACCATTGTCCCACTTTAAATCCTTTTGAAACTTCCTTTGATATTTTCTAGCACCCTCTTCTCTCATCATTCCTTACAATAAGTACACTTCCTCAATACAGGAGCAATAAAAATTTCTAGTTACAGAGTAAAGAATTCTTCTACAAGATTGGGCTAACAGAGTTACTGAGAATTTGGTGAAATAAGAAATTATCAACAAGGAAAGAAGAAAAAATACCCACAAAACTGAAGATAAGATACTTAGAGGACCTTTCTTATTTTTCAATTAAATAATGTGAAGAAGGTAAGTGTTGACCTGTCATATCAGAGCAATTATGAAAGTGGGAAATTGCAAAGACATGTGCACATAGAGATATCCCCCAACATTTTTGGAGTATTTTCAAGCCTTTTTCAAGAAACTTTTATAAGTACTAAAAATGTAACATATTACTATTAATATGTTTAGATCCACTTTAAACAAGAGGAAATAAGTCATAACATCAAGACAAAAAATGAGACAAAACTCTTGCATCAACACTTGCCTTCCTTCTATGCTGAGCCTCATGTTGTCAACCTAATCTTTGTGATTCGTGAAGCTCTCCGAAGAAAACCAGTCCACTAAAGACTGGAGAGAGGCAAAGTGATTCACAGAGTAAACATGAATCTACCTCACAGTTTTAAAGAACATTTAGACAAGACAAAAGTAAAGTAAAGTAAAGGAAAAACAAATCACTAATATCATGTCAGCAGTCTCAGATCAAGGTGCTGTGTGGAATACTCTTTTGTCCGCTACTACAAGGTGACTGTGACTGTTGAAAAATCAAACAAGGAGACCTTATCAGAAAATTGAGGACAGATATATATAAATATACATGTTGTATACACAAGGATAACTACACCTCTGCATACTGGGGACATCTTACAAACACTATATCCACCAACTCCTTGACAGTAGTACCCTCATATTTCTGTTTTGCCTTTCTCCTGCCTGAAATCTAAATCCAGTAAATGACACATAAAAATGGCAACATTGAACAGAATAAAAAAAAAAAAGTGCCTTTATACTAGCAACATTGAATAGACAGAAAAGTAAAGATTAATTGTAACAGTCAAAGTCAAGTGCGCAGACAGATACATATACAATTATCCAAACTTTTTACAACTGCACTGCTCATAAATGGAGTTAAATGCACTGCTCATAAATGGAGTTAAATAGATCTTGTTTATTTCTGAAATTCCCATAGAGATATAAACCAAACAAAGGGGACAGAAAATCACTATATGATCAATAGTGAAAATATTGCAGTTTCTCAGGTGGTTTCTGGGCATTTGTGTAACACAGAGAAATAAAAAGATACTAGTATGTGCTATGTACATTGGCAAAGGGCAAATTTTTATGTTAATAAAGAAACAAATCAATTTGAAATATAAGGCAATCTGCTATGTTTTAAATATTTCTTTGTCTTATGTAGATAAACTGTGATTCCTTGATGAAAAGCAAAATTAGTGAAAAATTCTTCCTGCAACCATTGTAGGAATTATAGCTAGAATGGGGAGCAAAGACTTGTTAGTGAGAAGGAGAATGTAATTTTTATGAAAAAGAGCACACCTATGTAAGTACTTTACTAAGTCAAATGAAAGAACTCTTGCTCTTCCCTTTCCCTTTTAAAGATAAACACGTAGGTTTATTTTTAGCTAAAAATTGATCTATTAAGTATGAATCTGAATAAGATTATTCAATAAATGTTTAAAGTTTAGCTTTATAATCACATTGTGCCAAATATTGCAGGACTAAAATTATTTCAATGAACAGTAAATTTTCTTTAGTTATTTTTCAGGAGGAATAACTTTAAGTCATGACATGCTGGCAAACAAATCTTCCTAACAAGATTTATTGGCATAAAACCCCTGTGATTCTGTTCCAAAAACTCACTCCACTATTATTTTGTGTCAAGCTAAGCTCCTTTTCTCATAGTAAATAATATCTTATTCATTACAAGAGGGTTAGATATTGCCCTGAATAAGGCTAATTTTCAGTAACATACAACTCAATCTGACAAACATGGAAGAATCTGTTCTGAAATAATTATCACATAGGGGGCTATTGATTATATGATATTGAAATATGAAAGCACATAACTGGGCATATTGTACCTCATACTCTAGTAAGCCTAAAGATAATGGCAGTTAAATTACATGACCAAAAATGCCACCTCTTCAAATTTGAAAACCAGGCCAAGAAATGTTGTAAAGTTAACAAACTGTCATGTTCATTCTTCTATGCTATGTGAAAGAAGCTCAAATGAAAATTTCTTCGAAAGAAAATACGTAATTAAACAGGACAGAAAAATAAAAGCAGAAAAGCTTCTTCAGAAAAGTATCTAAGCAACCTTTCCTTCTTGTTTAAATAGTCAGACATTTCTGTGTCAGAGATTAACATCCAGTTCATACTCTCAAAAAAAAAAAAAAAAAGGTTTAGAAGAAAACAGCTGCTTTCTCTTCCTTTTCTGCTTGAACTGCACTATTAAATAGAATGAATAAATGGTTTAAATGGAAGTTCTCAAGTAGACACAATATGCTTTGATTTGTACCTTTGGTAATATCACTGAAGCCAATTAACTCAACCGAGGTTCTGGCTTTTACCTGCAATGTACAAAAAATATGAGATTCAAGTGATCATATAATGAATAAGGGGTATCTACTCTGAACAAAGCTGGCTAAAAACGCAGAATTGCTTTTTCATGAAACACTTATGTTCGTTCAGAATTTGTTTTTAATCCAACTTGAACCTTTTTTTCCCTCTGAATAATTTTCCAGTGAACTAGAAATTCTGAGAACAGGCTTTTTATAAAACAAAAGACTGTCTGTGACTGCCTTTCTTTCAGTTCTCACATTTGATCAGCTCATATCTCCTCAGGTAGTGATGAAATCAGAAAACAGTAGGCTCTTTAACAGCAGAAAGGGTCAAGATGCTAGAAATAGCCATCCCCCTCCACCATCAAATAAGATTAAAATACTAATTTTAACAAGAAATAAAAGATTTTCAGTCTTAATTTAATTTCCCATCAAATTCTACTGCTGCTGGTAGAAAATTCTGCTGATAGTGGTATAATCCATACAGTCCAACCTTAGTTTTCGTTGGTCAGCAACCCACCACTACAACAAAACTTTTGTGGAAGTTTTCAATATCCCTAGTCACCACCCATGCTAAAGAAGCACAAGAACACAACAGTTTGCACCTGTAAAAGTGACAATGCCAGTTACTTTGTGGGACCGAAAGACAGCAAAATACCTTTCAGTACAGTGGAGAAATGCTAAGGCTGACGCTCAGAGACAACTATGAGAACCACTTTAGTACCATCAAGCTCTTGGCAATATTGGAACAGATGTGCCAGATGGAGCCTGTAGGTGTGTCAGTCCTCTGCTGACATACATATGGATGTTAAGGATGCAAAAGCCCCAGCTGGAACCTGTCATTCTACCTCCACAATATAAGAGGAACAATATGGATTTACACCATTTGAGAGTCTGGCCTAGCAGCTGAATCCTCCATGAAAGGAGTGGAAAAGCCTCACCCTTGCAAACCCCTATGCCAAGACAACCACAACATCCTTTCCATGTGTTAACACCTCCATGTGTGCAATCTGGCAGCTGTGCTAAGAGCCTCCCCTGAATCCATTTCTGGAAAGAAACATGCTGGAACTTTCAGTGTGGACCCACAGGAGACTCTGTCAAATCAAATATTATCCTTTGACCTTTTGCATTAAAAAAGGTAATTTAAAAAAACACCAGAAACAAAAACCTGAGTGTTCACATCCCTACTGTACCTTCAATATATTACTTCATTAGAAATGCAGAAAATTACCTAGGAAGTCCTGGGCCAACTGGCACCACGGTTATTAAGAAAAAAAATCCCAATTGCTGCAAAGAACCTTCTTTATTAACAATACTTTCTACTAAAAAATCCCTTCCTTCAAGCAGAGTGTTGTTAGTAATGGCACAGAACATATATTTTGATTCATCTATTGAACCCTTTGCTCTTCTGATTTATTAATAGGGGACTTCCCCAGGTTGGTGGAGCTTACTACAATCCTGTTTAATTCTTCTTCATTTTTCATTATCAGGTCATTACACACTGTAAGCCACTACTTTTTTCTGTTTTCTGAACTCCAGGCAACTTAGCCCAAAGATCCAGCACAGGAAGAGACTGCAGATAAGAAAAATAAAAAATTACGAAGTTCTAAATATGCTTTAACTGCAGAGTGGGTAAGTATCATTATATTACTGGACTCTCTTTTTATTCTGCAGTTTATATACACAATCTCCCACACATTTCTGATAGTCAAAGCTTTCAGGTTAAGCTGATGACAGGTGGCAGTCCTAGTGTGAGAGGACCACATGCTGTGGACATTAATGAACTTCTTTCAGGCCCAAATGGAAGTTTTATAACCTTAGGTTGACTTACTCTCCTCTTCAGTTAAATAGAAGTATTTTAGCTCATACAAACAGCTCATCAAGATACAGAAACAGCAAGAGCCAAATGAGTGGAGGGATTTAGAGCTTTTCCAAGGTTTACTTCCAGTTCAACCATTTTCAGTCACTAATTAGGCAAAGCAGCAAATCTCTTACTCTGTATTGTGGAATGCAACGTGCATTATTAAAAAAGCAGGTGAGAAAGGAATACTGGAATGGTAAAGTATATTCCAAAGTTTATTTTTACTTCTGTGAGGTACTTTAGTGAACTATAACAAAACTGCAATTCTGACTATAGATAACAAGCTGTGAATGCTGCCCTAAAACACTCCATGTAGTGCCACACCTGTGTAATAGAGCATTTTGATGTTTGCAGTGCCTTATAGGCTTTAGATGTTTTATGTCTTTCCCATTTGTTAAAGTTTCCAGTTTACCATGGAAAGAAATCAGAATACAGCGAGTTGCCTAAAGGAGCAGATGATGAGGACAGAAACATTCTTAACAAATTGCAGGTTTTAGTTGTGGATTAAATGAACAGCGCTTTGGTTTTCCTTCATTCAGCAGGACTTTTTTAAAGCTTCAAATGCATGAACTCAAACCTTAAATGGCAGAAAAGAAACATGATTTCTGCTCATAATAATCTCCTTTATACCATGCCTGAGAAAGGAAAAGGACAAAGTCTGTATAATAAAGTGTTTGGCTCCAAATGACCTGTAATAAATACTGGATATACAGCCTCTCTCATGGTACTAATAATTCACATTTATTGATGTTCTCTGGTCTCACAGTGACCGTGATAAAGATGATGATGTGGAAATCTAGACATAAAAAATGTCTGGAAAAACAGAATGCATATCAGGAAGGTAGCACTGTGATAGTCAAAGAGTTTTAGCTTACTGCAGGACATTAGAGAGAAACAAAGTCTTTACATCTATCCACTTTATCTTCCTGTTTTAAGTACCTCACGCTGGCTATTATCATCAGGATAAAAAGAATCCCAGCAGTCTTCAGGTGACTACAGTAACCTGGACTGGGATTTAAACAAAGAACTTTGAGGTGACTCTCTTTTTCGTTACCAACCACGTGAGCCATAGCTCATTTATTCTGCCCTTAAATAAACCACATTTCCAAAAGCGGGACTTGACATCTCTTCTCTTTTCCCTCAGTTATGAAAAACGGAAAAAATTGTACAACATGTATTTCTACTCTGACTGACAGTTTATACGAATTATTCCTTTACGTCTTTGTAGTTTTACGTTCAATATTTTAAATGCCTGAAATTGCATATTGTCATATTGAATTCCATTAGGATTCTTGAGTCTGTCAGAGTAATAATATATTTGAGTTTTTGAACTCCATACATACTTCATTTAATTTACAATGCTTATGTTAAAAAGTCTATTTTCTTCTCCTTAAAGAACTAATTCTGTACAGAATTCTGTACAGTAATTCTGTACAGAAGAAATTCTAATTGGGTGACATGAGATCATGAAAAATTACTATTTTTCTATCAATATGTGAAGTAGTCCTTCAGAGAGGGCTGCAACACTTGTACTAAAAAACTATGCACCCATCCAAAGGTCTTCCAATAACCTCCCTGGTTCGCACGACAAACCCAGGATTCCCTCTCAACTTAGAGGTCATCCGGGCGGTCCATCCCTTCAATAAAGCCATAGGAGATACTCCCTTCTGCCCTAAGAAATAAGGAAAATGGGACTCTATGGCTTCAAATGACTGCAGAGAGAAGAGGAATCAAAACCGTACAGTAATGCTTGATAATCTGTGTTTCAGTAGTAGAATATTGTTTTACTCTTGCTCCCAATGTTAAATAGACCTAGTTATACTAGTAAATGGTGAAACAGGTCATTTGGCCCATTTTCACCCATTACTGGATGATATTGCAGTAAATACTTGCTAGGTCATTTAAAGCTTTCAAGGTCATACACTGCAATCAGTCTGAATGCTGAACTTTCATGCATCAAGTGTCAGAATGTACAAGATGCTTTTAGTCAGGAGCTGAAAAGCCTATTTTGTGATTTTATCACAGATGGTTATGAACAACACATATACAGGTTTTGAGAGAAAGGGCTTCTCATAATAGGCAAAAATACACAGATATAATATATAGACATAACACCAGGTGTACATCAGAAATTAAAATTGTTATAAATCTGAATTCCTATCAGCATGGAATAGAATATCTGAATTATGCATAATGTGGGAGAAAGGAAAACAGAGCAGTGCACATGCACACACTAAATTACAGGATGAATATCAGAGTCCATCATATTTCATCTTCTACCTTCCCTTCACTAATAAACCCTGCCAATGAAATAAGCCCCAACAAGTTTTTCTCCTGCTTTGTCAGTTGCTCTTGTTCATTGCAGCTTATATATCATTTTGATTTACTGATCTTTTCATAGCCCATCTCTCCTGAAGAGTAATTTTTCCACAATGTCCCAGAGAAGCAAACAAATAGCACATATTAAATTCCATGACAAATCCTTCCGCAGTCTTCACTGTACATCCTGCTTTCCTGTGTCTTCATTTAGATTTTGAAGAGCATAGGTTGAGGATTTCATTTGTCTATTTGTACAGAGCAAACATGCACAGTGACAATTAAGAAAAACTCAATCATCATGATAACCAGCTCCTTGAGTTAGCAGCCAGAGGCTATTGCTAAGGTCTCGATATATAGCACAATATCCGTAAGCTCATAGAGAGAATTCATGTATAAACTCATTAGAAGGCCAGTCTCAAAATAATTGTTTACAGAGTAAAAATCAAAGGCTGCACCTGGCTCTACAGAGCAGAAGCTGAGTCTCCACTGTGGCAAAGCAGGCCCAGGGCACAGCCAGGGCATCCAGAACGCTGGCCCTGGGCCTTGAACACAGATGACCTTACCCCATAGGCTACTGTCCTCTCCTCCATTTTTGGCCAGATGCTTGCAAAAATCATTCTCGTGAAGGTGAAGGGAAAAAGGTAGGAGAGACCAGGGCCAAGGGGAGAGAGTTCATCTTGCTGTGGGAGGCTTGGATGTCCAGAGGGACAGAAACGCAAAATTCATCATTTTCTCTTCTGCCTTCCCCACCAACTCAATATACCAAATGGACTGTGAGGTCAGGAGAAGCATTTTTCACAGTTTAAGTAGCTGCTATACTCTGTATGTGCACCTCGTCACTGGTCCCACGTTTCAGCTATACATCAGGCAGAATACACCCACACAACGTAGCCGTGACCTCTGGCCTCTCCCTGCGTGGTACAGTCTCTAGCACTGATGGCCTTGTTCATGCTTATTCATTGATGCCTAAATATTTATAATGTTAAAATAAACCTTTTTTTGATTTTGAACACATACATTGTACCTTGAACCAATATAGAACTGATAGTTTTTGATCATATAGATGTACAATTGGGCATTATTTCAACTCTCTCCTGGTTAAAAGAGATTTTTGTGTATAAGAAATTTCATTTTTACTCTAGCTTTTTCCTGTCTTCAGGGACTTTGTCATTATTGATTAGATCCAAAATTAGATCATAACCTGACTAAATAAAATTTCCTTTCATATGACAGTTTTTTGGTCTCTGCTTCCCATGCCACTTTATTACTACTCATTGTGCAAATTACATGAAAATTTCAATTTTCCTTTTCAGGTAAAAAGAAAAATCAAGATATCATATCGTATCCAAGTTACATCTATCATTCATAGTGATAAAACAAAAATAAACCTGTCTTCACATAACAAATGAGCATTGCTTCACAGTTTTGATTATAAAGACAATATCATGTCTTGCATGACAAATGCTAACATGCTTTGCCACTTCTCTAAATTCTTCACTATTTGGCAATTTCTGCCATTTAAAGGGAAGTTGTACATGATTTCCAAGAAGAACCTTATTCCAGAATAGTACAGCATTAGACACCTTGACTGTACTGTCCCTGTAATATCTGACTTTGCACATGGGCAATAATAAATAAAATACCAAATCTTTACAGAAATAGATTTTCATCTAATACAACTCTGTTCTATACCACTTTTCATCCTTGTCTATCATGCTGACTGGTACAAACATGGCAAGCAATTCATGGCAAAGACCAACAACATAGAACATTTCAGGTCAAATATTAAATAATGTATTTAACATATTATAACCATTTGCCATGAACAAAGCATCTTGAAGCCAGCTGTTAGCAGGACCACAAGGTTGTGTTTAGCTAGAAAAAAGGAACAAGCTAAGAGAACAAAATATTTTAAATTAAAATTCCAAAGTTAAAATTTAGGTGAAATTTCCCATGATACCACTGCACACAACCTTACCAGGTCTGCCTGTTAGCATTCAAGGAGTGTGAAATCCTGTGCCTATTCTGAGATGGACTTCTGAGAGAAACAAAACCCATAACAAATGAAAAGAAAATTTGGCCTCTGCCCTTAATAAAGTCAATTTTAGAGAGGAGTTGGGTTTTAGTCATGAGTCATTTAGTCTACTGAAGAGCATATCTGTAAAGTGTAGGCTTGTCTTTTTTGTTCAGCTATGGATATGTCAACAACTGGAGACTGTTGCTTTCTTCACCAAACTCACCTAAAAGTTCCAACAGCAACTAAGACAGAGGGATGAATATACTTATTATTTTTACATTACAGTGAAACCTGGAGAAATAACAAACTGAGGGCTTTAAGAGAATTCTAAAGCAAAACAGGAAGGAAGCAGAGAAATAATAAAATTATAAACAGAATCAGAAACAACTCTGCATAGTAAGCCATCCTGACTCTACAGTGTGTCATACTTGAAAGTAGAATATTGCTATACCTTTTGTACAGCAAAAGAACCGTCTATTCACTTTTTAAAATCCTATGACCAGAAACATGATGTCAAAACAGGAGTTCAGATATTTCTGTGCCTCTATTTCAGTTTTAATAGATGCCATATCCCCAAGAAACAGGAGGGAAAAAAGGTCAGCTGAGCTAACCTGCATGAGGGAAAGAGTATCTAATGGAGGGAAAAGGAGAGAAGTGATGAGGACAGAAATGCACTGTAAAGGCAATGCATTGGGAACACAGAAACCTAGTTTTTATTTCTCATGTTTCTCCCTGGCCCATTTTACAAATATCAGCAAGTCACTGAATCGCTTTGCACATCTGAAATAAGTTGTGCTCCTCACAAACTGGGGAAAGGAAAGATGCACAAGCAGAACAGAATAGCTCTCGTGGTGTTGCTGTAACAAGACTTTTCATATCACCAGCAAATAGTCCCAGCAGAAAATACTTTTTACTGTTGGGGCTCAATTATTCATTTTGCTGATGCATGTAAAAGTCATCATTGGGGTCTGCTTAGTTCTTTAGCATAAAGCAAAGCATATATATCATGAAAAGGTAACCACTGCCCCAAGGAGGTGACAATCCATCTGCAATGTGGGCAGTAGCAGATGGAGGCCTCCAAAAACCTATGGGGCAGCACAAGGTGAGCACAAAGCAATCATAGTTAGTGTCATGGCTGGGATTACTTCTCACCACCTGCTAAATCTTCACAGAGTGCTTCTCATTCAAAAATCCATCTATTATTACTAAGTTGGCAAACTTGACAGGAGACATAACTCTCTCTCCTTTGCTCAGCGAGATTGGTATAAAACCCAGCCTACTCCACATGGCCATTTCAATTCCTATAGGATTCACACGAATAAGTATCCAGTGCTTGCTTTCAGAAACATTCTCAAGAAGATATTGTTTCAGAAAGAAACCAGTCTGATAAAAATGAAACTCTGCAGAAACATGAATTCCATTTTGTTGAGTTCTTTTCTGGCTGCGTCCACAGTAGGGTTAGAGAAAAATTACCCTGTACAGCTATTACGATAAAAATTAAAATCACTCTTGAACATGAAAATTTGTGTAGCACAGGCTACTAATTGAACAGACTGTTCAATTAGTCTTCAAGGCCCAAGGGCACGCATTTATGATCAAGTTATTGGTCATAGTGGGTGGGGTCACCTATTCCACCTTCTATAACTAATGAACTATTCACTGGGGTAGGAATGTGATCCTGATGTACCCACATGCCAATTAAGTGTGATACCTCCTGAACCACGGTGCCTGTCTCACAAGGTTTAATAGTAAAATGAAAATGTCTTGGCTAAAGATGGTGAAAAAGTGAGGCCTCCTACTGTCTTTGGGATGTTGGAGATTCTTGTCCTGGTTTCTAGCTTTAGTCAATATTTAAATGATTGATACAAAAATAAAAAACTATAAATAGTGGAAACTGAAGGAGATGATTCACACTTCCTGCTAGTTCAGTGGGTAAGTGGGTAGGTATTATCTGAGTCCTGTATTTCCGCTATATGGTTTTGCAGCTACACTGCAAGGGGAAAAGGGATGCCTCGTTTCCTAAGAGGCACGCAAGAACTTCTTGGAGAATACTTAACACATTAAAAGTGTCTTTTCATCCAACTCTAATTTTGGTATTAACACATGGTCTAATTTTCAGAAGTATTCAGAAGTGTCATCTACCATTCATATCAGTAAGAAGTGAACTTGAAATGAAGATAAGGTCACTAGGCTTTTGGTTTTCTTCCAATTGTAGAAAACTATAAGGCTTAGCTTTGCTTTGCCTGGCTGCTCAGTTTGCAGGGGAGGCAGGAGGATGTGTTTGATTTTGTTGGTGTTTTACTAGTTACCTGAAGAATAATGAATACTTTTAATCAGCTAGAAAGAGTCATAGAAATGTAAACTTTTAAATTTTTAATCTTCTGAGCACTGTTGGTGACCAGTAAAGGAGGAACACAAATATGTTCCTGCAAATAAATAAAAGGATAACTAAGTTTTCCCAAATGCTTAAAATCATTCAGAAAAGGAGTGTCACACACTTTTCCCTGTTTTTCTACATACTAGAGGTCTAACACAACATTCGGTTCAGGGGCAAGGAAATAAAAAAAGACTACTAAAGAACATATAAAGCTGGAAAAAGTTTATATGAGCAGAGGAACATAAGTGTCAGTGAAAATGAAAGTTTTTGTTTCCAGTATTCACAAGCAATTATAAAATCTGGAGGCAACAATATCATTTGAATCTTTCTCTGCAACAAGAGAAGAAAGTATTGAGTAACAGTTTGTCTGTATAACAGTTTGTTACTAGTCCAAATTTTTATTACGAACACAGTAACTTCTATAAATGTTTTATAAGGGTTTTTTAACAACAGTGTCTCCCTAAACTTTTTCCTCATTAGATCCATTTAACCCCATAGAAGGGGGGCGTTTTGTTTGTTTTGACAATCTTTTTCAAATTTGATAATAATAAATTCATTTACTAAATTCATCTGCTTTTTTCTTTTTCCAAAGAATATGTATAATTTTACAAATTCTTTTGTAAAACAAAATAGCTCAATGTACCATTTATGTGAAAATATTACAACGCTTATATTATTATATTTACATCTTAGTCCTTTTGATGCCTTAAGCCCCTAATGGTTTTTATTTTTCGAATATTTATAAGACTTATGAGTTTTATAAGTAGGTTTAAAAGCAGAAACCCCTTCCTTCTTTGTCCCTTGTCCCTTTCCCTTTCTCCAGTACCCTTGTTTATGCATTCCCTAACCCTCTTACCCCATTCTGTGCTCCCCATATCAATTCTGCTTCTGAATACAGCAGAATTGTTTAGTCTTTTGTCAAGGCAAGGCCTAGACAGTTGACAGAACAGCATATCTGGGCCTAAACCACAGAATAAGTCAAGAATTAGGTAACTATGTACCCTTTGTGCTCTGATGAAGACAAAGATGGGATGAATGGAGGGTCCCAAAATACACCCCAGACTCATTTCAAGGGGGTGGACCCAGGGCGGACCAGAGTAAAGGCCGCGGGGTGGACACATCTGGGATTGGATGGATGGTGTTATAAAATATAACCTCTCGGGCACGGCCGGCGCGCGTCGTATACCATCTACTGCCTTGGCAAATAAACCCTTTCTTATCTCACCCCTAATTGACTGCTCCGGAGATTTTTTCAACTCCAAAATACACCGGCAACACTTTCAATGTTATTTACATATTCTATTTGTGGTTTTGCATTACTGATTAAAATAATAGTATTGCATCTCCTGACATGAAGACTAATTGCAGTTCTTACATGTTCCAGCAGGGTCATATTACTGGACAGGAAAAATAGTATTCACATATAAATGAGGGCCTCTTCATTTTTGAAATATTACCCATACTTTCATGTTAACTTAGTCAATGTTCATTAATATTTTAATAAATTCAAATTACTCTCCATCCATTCAAAATTTATGAACAATGACTGAGTGCAGCATTTGAAAACTCACTGAATGTATTTCACTGTTTCTATTTATAAAAATATTCATAGATAATGTTTCTGGATACAGTTACCATCTTCAGCTCTCACTGGCCAAAGGTAATATTTGAAAAAGCATGCTTTTACTACAGCCTCTGCAGGCACAGATGAAATTTAGGTTCCATTTCAGTCTGCTGGAATGGTTGCACTTATGGGCATAAAGCAAGAGAGGATCTCAGTACCAAAGATGATAGCGACAGACAAAAGGCAGGGCAAGCACAAAAAGAGGAGAAGCCTGAGAATTATTCTAATGAGTTAAATACGCTTTTCTTGTAACTGATTATGTGCAGGCATATAATGAATATTGTCCTGCATGAAGACAGAAGATAAAGTTATCTAATATCAGTCTGCGCATGTTTAAAAACTCAAGGAAGGAAGCAGTATTAGCAGTGGGATCAGTATCAGGACACTTACTGATAAAGATGACAGGCCTTGCCAAACTTGGTACTGAAGAGCCGTGTTTCACTCACGCCATTTATTTGGTCTTGGCACTCCCACTCTCTCGCCTCTTAAGAAGCCTGAAAAACCCTTGGGCTCTCCATTTTAACATCTCTTCATTTCAATAATTCCAAAAATACTGTCTTCAAATTGTAAATAAATTTAATCAAAACCAGTAGTAGCCTGTAATTAATTTGAGTAAGAACTGATCAGGTCTTTTGACTGGGAGATGTTTGATGCAAGGACTTAGCATTTCTTCATGTACTAATTGTATAATAATTAATAAAAGTAAATTAGATCAAATATAACTTAGAGAAAACCACTCTCTTGAATTATGACTGTTGAAACATAGCCAGAGGAGCCATTTCAGAAGCCTGCTCAGCTGTGCAGTGTTGATTTAATTATAATGTTTAGACATGGTCTACTACAGAGATACCTGTTGTAACTTGCAAGCTACACTAGATCTCAGGTAGATGAGCTGATGTGTTAATAGTCAGAAAGACAGAAATGAATTAATATAGCTTATCTTTTAGAGGCTTGTGTAAATTGTTCTTTTAGTTTGGATCCAAGAAAACTCATACCTGTGATTTGTCTGAAATTTAGATTTTAGACAAATTTTGTCAAAACACATCTCTACACAGTTTTTCTACATTAAAACATTACTATACATGATTCTGTAGATTCTCAACGGTTTGGACACAAAGTTCTTTAGTCCATCTAACTAATTATTAGAGCCTTTCATCCCTAAAGTTTCTTCCAACATACAACTCTGGAGATACAGCAATCGACTAATCGAAGTTCAGTGTTACAATCTAATCTTTTTAACAAAATTAAATAAAGATTGTGCACAGAAAAAAAATCCACTAAGTGCTACCTTTAATATATATTATATATTTTTTCCTGGCCTCAGGTAAATTTAATCTAAAAACCAACACAAATTTTCTTTCCTATAACTGATAAGGTGGGGGTTCTTTTAACTCTCTAATGAAAACAGGAAATCCTGGTTTTGTTTCATAGCGCTTCCCTAAAGTCAAAGATAAACTTCACTCTTTTCTTTTGTTGTTCCTAGAATGATTACACTGCTCATTATATTTTTTGATGTTGCCATCTCAGCTTTCCAGTGCCTGATTTGTTCACTTCGTTCTCAAAATTATTAGGTTCTGCATTCCAAAAACGAGATGATTTTCTCATTTAAAAACCAAAGTCATCTTAGTGTATTATGAATTTACAATTCACAGTGCTAATAGATCATGGAAACAGTAACATGAAAGGTTAAATTATGAAAATGGATTTCACTTGCATAAAAAGGAAACAATTGATAGTACCATATAAGTAAACATACATCATTACTGCACAAAGATCATAATCAATAGGTACCCATAAGGCACCTAAGTTACAACTCTCAAGTTTACAGAATGCTAAGAAACAAAATCTGAATGTGTGAATTATGAGATAGAGTGTGCTGGCCATACTCTGCTTTCCCAGTGTGCACCCATCCAACTGCACATCAAATTTACCTCCAAGGTGGGAGTGACAATGACTATATCTCACCTACTTCATGTGTGCATATGGATCCTGGGCCAAAGACACAGCAGGAACTACAACCACTGCACCTTTCACCCCAGTGCCTAGTCTAGTACCCTCCTTATGTCTGGGAGACACCATAGGTCAATGTAAAAAAAGATGTCTACTGATCCACCTTTTCTTTTTTCAGGAGAGTCTGGGACAGAGGAAAGGACTCCAAATCCTTTTCTTTTAATGAGGTCTTGGCTTCAGATTACCCCTTTAACTTTATCCAGGGCACACAATAAGAAAAGCTTCCAGTGCATTATGCACTTCGTATATTTTCCCAGAGGTTGGGTCTCTCAGGTCTCCATGAAGCTGTAGTACTGTTATCTGTCCCAGATGTTCTCTGACCATTTTTTCCCCTATTACTAAATCATGTTGCCAGTTTGTACTTTACGCTCTGGTTTCTCAGCACTAGTCCATACTGTAACCTTGCTCACCAAAAAGATCTTGTTCTACAGGCTGACAATGTCACAATATCAGTTATGCTTCAAATCTAAAGACCTACATAAAGTAAGGAATTAGAATGCTGTTTCTACCATTTTGAGTAATCAGTCCTTTCCACTAACAAATAACATACACTTAAGACATCAATGTTTTTTTTTGTTGGTTTTTTTTTTTCAGTATTCCATATATCCCAAAGTAGCATTTCCCAGGACTTTATATGTGACAACTAGTAAAAATATGGTGACTTAGCAATACTTTGACTTCAACTTTCAAAACTAAGGCTATTGTAAATTTCCTTCTTGAAACCGCTCCTCCAGACATCCTCTGCAATGGTAAAAATAAAAAAAAAGATCCTTAAACTCTTTCAGGAAAAGATATTTTTAAGTATAAAAGAGAATTGCTGATAAAATAAAGTTAACTGGTTTTCTTATGTGTCTTTAAATACAAAAACCCAGAAACAACAAGCAATGTTGGGATTGACTTTTACAATGCAATCTTTATGTAATGGTTAAACTTCATATGGAGTAACGTACCATACAATAGCCTGACAGAATGCCACTTAGCTTTGTCTTTTTAAATGTCCACCACAAATCCTACAAGACCATAAGTTCCAAAAGCCTAAGGTATTCGTAGAGATTGGAGACCAATATCCATGTTGCCTTCACAGGGTATAGGAGCTTGACCACTGCATATGGGACTTGTTGCAGCAGCTGATCATCTTTGGTCTTGCCTGGCTCTGCAGACAAAATCAATGCAATTAGAAGGCCAGCGCATATTATACAAGATTTGGAATGCCAAAGGGTCTGTATCAAGGGGTTCTCCACTACCATTTCAACCTTCTTCATGTAAAGATACCACCACAAATCCTCCTGCCACTTGGATAAGCAAGCTGATACTTACACAACTGCCGAGAGCTGCTGACTCACAACTAATGCCACAATCATCTCAACTAAGAATACGGGTCGATCACACAGGACTAGCTTCAGGCTGTGGGTATGCAGGTATGTAAGACACACTCAGTCCTTTTCTTGTGGACAAGCTGATGGTGCTCTAACACACCGTGAGCCCTTTCAGTTCAGTGAGCTCGCATCAAACTATGATTTTTTTCATTATGTGGTGTTCATTTTGTGTCTTATCAGTAAGCTGAACTTAGCTCCTGCTGCCAGATAAGAAGAACAATTCTGTGTTGCTACTAGAAATGGGTAGGCTCTGTTCACCTTTGTTTACGTCATCCATCTTGTAGGTCTACAGAACACAAGTGGAAAGCAAGGCACCTTCCAACTCAAACCATACGCAAACGTCAAGGCAGGCAGGGCTAGGAAATTAAAGACAGGAACTTCAAATTGAGAATGATACTTGAAAGTCTCACTTTGGAGCACTTTGTTAAATCCTTGTCAAAGGAAAACTTACAAGCAACCAGCCTCCTGCTTATCTCTGCCTCATTAAACATCGGAAACTTCAGGAACAGGTCAATCATTTGGAGCTGATGTATATCCAACTTTAGAATTATCCAGTCTGTAATTCCAGCAACTGGAAGTATGCACTTTTACAGAAATTAAAGCAATTTTGTCCAGGTTTGCAATGCTTATGCTGTACACTTAAATTTCCTTTAAGGGTGCTATTGCCAGACATGAACTCTGCCCTCCAGAAAGAATCAGAGAAAGCATGAAAAGTATAAAGTCTGAAACTACTATGACAAGGTATCAACTATCATGTTAATATGCAGTGTCTGTCATAGATTAATTTTAATGCATCAGCCTTTGGGTCACATCAACATCACAGAGCTTTCTGGGTCACCAAATTAAAAACCATAGCATCATCTTCTTTTGACACAGAAGCAGTTCATTAAAAATGTTTGTAGAGATATAGAAAAGTAATCTTGCTCAGGCATATGCTTTGAAAATTCTTCTTCAAATTCTGCTGTCTTGCGTAGAGACTCAAACAGAGACAAGTTCTTCTGGGAAGAAAAGTCAAACTTCCAAATTAAACTAGATGAAAGTTCTCAGTTGGACACTGTTCTCTTTGTGAATGCATAAGTTGCTGACATATCATGTACAGACAATAAATGTTGATTGTTCAATGGGTTTTTGACCCTACTTTACTTCTGATTTATCATGAGAACATCTGTGGTCTTTCAAGAATGATTATATTTTCTCACCAAATAGTGCTCTATTCAAAGTGTCAATTTTGATGAATAGTCTGTTAAGTCAGGACACAGTCAAAGAGTTGAAATAAAGCTATCATCACATGATGTTTGTCATTAAGAAAACCATTTGTACTTTCTTGAGCATCACATTCATTTGCTTCTATTTGTTACTAAACCTACACAAAAGTTTTGGAGTTTCTTGCGTTATCTAAGCAAATTACTTGTCAGCTGTAATCAGAAAGGTTATATTTTACAGAAAAAATAGATTTACTCTTTTTTATAAATGTTGTTTCAAATATTTTTAAATGTCTAAAACATTATAATTAGAGCTCTAAGCCACTCGTACCATCAATCTTCACAAAAATTGTTAACAATAGCAGAAAATAAATGAGACTCCAGTGTGAAGCTACCTGAAAACATAAAATGTTGTAGCTGATTAAAAAAAACAGAGAAAAAACAATCACAATAACACAAGCAAATAATGATTTCAAGTACAAGACTATGGAGAGGATGATCACAGGCAGACATCTGATACCTTCCAAAATCTTAAGTGTACCTGAAAGGACAATGTGTACTTTCACATTCAGCTGTTGGATTCTTGGCCCTCACCTGGCAGCAGAGGTAAACTCAAGTACTCCAGTACAGTGTGTGTATCATGGTAAGAACTCTAAGGTTAACCAGAGTTTGCACAGAAACTTGCTCTGAATGTGCCTGACACATCAAAAAGAATAAATGATGACAGACAGTGTTATTAAATGTTTATTGAACTATGAAGCTGTTCTGAGAACAAGTCAGTTTATACCAATCTCATATGGTTTTGTCATTCTGTTTTACTTTTCTACATTCTTACTCCTTTTATGTCAGTGTCCTTACAATTGAAAACTGACCAAACATTTATGGTAGTCCATAAAATTCATAGAATTTTAACTTTTGGCATTTTTAAATGTG